>NC_141879.1:97289318-97592348 GCF_056163025.1 Triticum urartu
AGTATAAAAGGCTATATGTGTGCCTTATGAAGCAAAGGCTGCAGTATCGCCGGGCTATAATGTTCGATGAATACCCAAAATATGAGAAAAGCTAAAAGAGACACGAAAAAATAACATATACGAAAAAAAACTGAACACGGCTAGTTATAAAAGCAGGCACGTGTGCAATAGGATGCAAACGGAGCTGCAGCGTGGTGGCAGCGGCCGCATGCTTGCAACCCCCGCCGCGGGTTCGAATCATCGCACGCGCACGTGCTGTTTTGTCGGAATTTTTTTTTCTGGCAGGCCCTTTTTCGGCTAATATGGGATGGATGCGTGATTAAATAAAAAGTTAAGGTCTTTTTTGCAAAAGAACAAGCCACGTCGGCACCTGACAGGCGGGCCTCAACCGTCAGATACACCATCAATACACTATTATACACAGTTTAGACTATTTTGCAACAGATTGCCCCAAAATGATATTGACATGTAAAAATTACGAAAAGTGGCACTAATCCGCACCCAATGCCCCAATTGTGGTATCTCTGTGCAATTAACTCCATTCGTGTTGTCATTCAGCACAACACACGCAGCATTGCGAGCAGAGGACACCGCGTAGCGCAACTAAAACGCCGGGTGGACCCTTCCAAGCGCTAGCCGATGAATAGCAAGCAGCAAATCCTCGCAGTCTCCTCCGTGCCGTCGCGCTGCCTCGCTCCCCTTGCGCCGGCCGGGCGTGACGGCATACGTGCGCTCGCCGGAACAGCGCAACAAGGGAGCAATGCCGCCGGCCGCTTCGTGGCCGCAACTGCGCGCTGGGGCAGCGCGGAGGGAGAGGCTCGCCGATGAAGGCAGTCCACTGGATGAAGGGAAGGAGAGGTGCTGCCGACCACGGCCGCCGCCGCGGCGCGTCTGTTTGGGGAAGGATGGAACCCGTGCGGGCCTGTGTGAGAGGCTCTGGAGCGTGGGCCGGGCCGAGGAAACAACCCGCAGGCCCGAGGCCCGAGGCCCTGGACGGCGATGGGGTCAGGCACCTTGAAATACCCCCGCCTTCGCCTTGGTGCCCAGCGTAACCGCCGCAACCAACAGCCACCAGAGCTCGCCGCAGCGCCAAGAAACCCACGTCTCGCCACCGCGCAGCAGCGCCCACCGCCTCTGCTCTCCAGCGCCGGCGACCGATGGACAGGTTCCACGACAGGCAACACGTGTGGCTGCGGAGCTGCGTGCACGGCACGTACCTCAACGCCGACAGCGACGGGAAGAGCGTCTCCCTCCGCGAGCGCCGCGAGTCGCTGAAGGCGGCGTGGGCGGTGCACATCTACCAGGGCGATGTGCCGTACCTGCTCCTCTACAGCGCCGCCTACGGCCGCTACCTCGCCGCCACGGCCACGCCGGCGCCGCTCGCCCACCTCGGCTTCCGCGCCGAGCAGCGCGACTACGACCAGCCAGTGGTGCCGGCCATCATGTGGCGGGCCACCGCGACGGGCTTCGGGAACGACGTCCTGCTCCGCAACGTCGGCGGCCGCTACCTCCGCGCCAACGGCAAGCACACCAGCAAGTACCTCCGCTGGAACAACGGCGTCACCGTGGACGACGTCGACAACGTCAGCACCATGATGCACTGGACCGTCGAGCCCATCCCCCTCAGAGGGCCGGACATGCCTCAGCCTGGCTTTGCTGCCCCGATTCCGGTGAGTTCGCCATGACCCGAGGCGAATTGGGTGTCGTTTATTTGCACCGAGATTGTGATTTGTGTTAATTTCATTCGCCCGAGAGAAATCTCTGGTTCTGTTCTTGCCAAATGTGCAGTTCTTGCCGTTGGTTGCCAACTCTGGATCGCATTTGTGTTTGAGTTTTCAGTCAGGAAATTCAGAGTATATATCACCTGAACAATAATAACCATGGTTTTACTGCAGGGCCGCATCCCCCGAGAGCTGTCCGTGATGCTGGGACGCGAGCGAGGGGCGTGGCGGCTGATCCGGTTCGTGCGAGCGAGCGCCGAGGGGGAGTACGCCGAGGACGGCAACGGCTGGACCGAGTTCCAGTTCAGGGGGAGGTACGTGTACCACCTGAGGAACCAGCTGGCCAAACGCATCAACGCCGAGGTGCACTTGTTCGAGCTCGCCATGTGCGTCCGAGCGGGCCGCTACGGGCGTTTGACCCCGCTCATCACCAACCTGCCCCACGGCTGCAACGGCGAGACCCTCCAGATCGTCGCCTACCTCTCCGAGACCCCTGGTGAGAGCCACTCTCCATGTCAAGAAGTGAAACAGTTTACAGAATTTGTTTTAGTCTGCTTGTGCTTCAAAAACAGTTTACTGAAAGTGTTATAGTCTGAGAAAAACAGTTTACTGAACTTTTAGATACTGTTTACTGCATGAACATTTTACTTAGAGTCTTTGTTAGTGGGGTGCTAATCTGATCATGATAGGTTTTGTTAGGACTTGGAACTTTTCTGAAACTGTTGTAGAAAAGTAAAAGTAGTTGAATGGGAACAGTAGGTGCCAATGCCATGTCGATTTATCAGTCTGTGTACAGTGTAAATATTGGTCTGAACTCTGAAGTGCTTCAAAAACAGTTTATTTAAAGTGTTATAGTCTGACAAAATAATTTACTGAACTTTTAGATACTGTTTACAGCATGAACGTTTTACTTAGAGTCTTTGTTAGTGAGGTGCTAATCTGATCATGCTTGGAAAAAGGATATTATGATAGGTTTTGTTAGGACTTGGGATTCGTCTGAAACTGTTGTAAAAGCAAAAGTAGTTGAATGGGAACAATAGGTGCCAATGCCATGTGGATTTATCAGTCTGTGTACACACTGTAAATGATGGTCTGAACTCAAAGCTAGTAGAAACTACTGGTTCCAAATTTCTTTTCTTGATTCAGATAATTCAGTTCGTCCATATCGTACCATTTTGCCGCTGGTAGAAATTATGGAACCTAAAAAGCCAAATCAAGATCAGTCATCTCGTTTCATCTTTGCAGAGAAGATACTATGTTTCTAACCTGTTAACAAAATTCAGATAGTATCCTACAATAGATAGTGCATAAAAGCTTAATTCCTTGCATATTATATTGTTTCAGGTTTTGACTTCTTGATCTTGTCATTATATTGTTATTGATTATTGGTCTGCTGCCTAACTGCCTTATTATTTCTGTTAATTCAGCCTATGATGAGCTGCGACACCCGGATGTCTACTCACAGTAGAGAAAGATCAGAGCAGGAGTCCTGATAGTTAAACCTCCTCAGAAGTTTGGCCACCTCGGACACAATGACAGCAGAACTGGACGCCTACTTTTGCATGTATATAGATATGGGTTCAGAAAACTCAGCAGCCCTCGTGCTTCTTCTGCTAGCTAAACTTGCTCTGTTCTGTCAATGGCACAGGGGGGTTCTATGATTGAGAACTGTGGAAAGTGTTGCGTGCAGTGTTTGTAGTAGTCGTTTGAGTGTCACTCTTCTGGCATTCATTTCTGTGGTGCTTTCCTGGATGAAGCATTTAACTGTAGGGGTTCTTGCAAAGAGTTGAATGATCTTCCATTCCTTTTAGATGATGAAAAATGCAGTGGTTCTTGCTAAATGAGTTGATGATCTTTCATTCCTTTTGTAGTGAGTTGATGATCTTGTGGTTCCCTTAGGCTATGCACTTGATACAAATGCAAAATGTAGCAGGTTCTTGCTGTGAGCTGACGATCGTGCTGGCACTTGTGCTGTTTTCAGTGTTGGCCATGGAGCAGGAAAAAGAATTTGTAATGTATGAACAAAATTCAGATTTTATCCAACAGCACTACATGAAGAAGACTAGTTTATGCACATTACATTGTTTTCAGGTTTTGTACATAAGCTGCCTTCTTTTTGTTTTGATGTCTTGTTTGAGCAGACACTAGCTAGATTTCATTCTGATATACTGGAGCATCTTATTCACTTCATTGCTAGCTGCATTTCTCTTAGATGAAGCATCTGACATCAACACTGATTTGGTGGCTCTCTTTTTTTTTTGCCAGTAATTAGTTGATGATCATGAGTTTAGCTATGTGGCTTCAAATTTTAGCTGTGTGGTCCTTTCTAATCTTGTTTGTTGGTTATGTGCAACAACACCTCCATTTGTTCTTAAGATCCATAGTTCGGAGAGGTTCATTCATGGAAAGTAAACATGCATTGTTTGATGAGTTTGTCCAAATCACAATCCGGTCATCTATCTGCTGAGTACTAGACAGGGAGTCCGAGAGAGTCGAAAGTTTCGGACACAGCGAAAGTGTTTCAGAACTGAAGTGTTTCGGAGAAACCGAAAATTGTTTCGGGGAAAACCATCATAACGGAAATGTTTCAGACCGTCTGGTAATTCTAGGGGGTGCCGGAAATGTTCTGGCACAACAGTTAGTTTTTTTTCCTTTTTTTTATTTTTGTTTTCTGTTGTTTTCATTTGGGTTTCTTTGTTTTTTTCGACGGTTTTCTACAATTTTCTTTATTCTTCATTACATTTTGGTTTTGCTTTGTTTTTGCAACAATTTTCACTCATTTTTTCTTTTTTCTTTGTTATTTTTTCAGTTTTATTTGTTTTATATGGTATTCTTTGGATTTTTGTATACTTTGATTTTCTATGTTTTTCCTTGCTTATTTCTTGTTTCTTCACTTTTCTTTTTCTGTTTTGTCAATTTGCTTTGATTTTTTGTTTTTAAACATGTCTGCTTTTATTATTTTTTCCAACACATTTCTACTTTTGTACATTTTTCATATACATGTAAAACAAATTATACACATTTAACATTTTCAAGTGCATGTTTATCCATTTTTGCAAAAACATGTTTTGAATGTATTTTTCAAATGGATGTTTAACAGTTATTGCATAAATATGTGTTGCATATAATTTTCAGATACATGTTAAAAAAATTGAATGATAATAAACATCTTTTTAACTATGTAAACACTTTTTGTACATTGTATATTTTTTTTTGGAAAATGTCACAAACACTTTTTTTGGTTGAGATTTTTTTTAAATGTGACTTACATTTTTCTGAATGTACGTAACATTTTGTTTCATTTTCATAAATATTTTTTACAACATATAAACATTTAAAAAATATCACGTCATTATTTTTGAAATGTGTGACATTCTTTAATTGCCACAAACATTTTTTCGTACACGTGATTAACATTTTATGTACACATGATAAACATTATTTTGTACACATGATACACATTTTTTTGTATACATCATAAATATTTCTATTTTTTCTTTCATGTTATACATATTTTTTTATACATCAGAAATATTTTTTCATATATGTATACATTTTTCAAATACAAGAATAGCATTTTTAAAAAATATATTTTGTAAAGCGTTTTTTTCCATATTGCGACTGTTAGGCTGATCTTTGACAAAGATCAGCCGGCCCGCCAACCATCCGATTGTGTTCTCCTTGCCGTCACATCACAGGGAGCTCCTATTTGGCGATTTCAGCGCCGCTTAGCGCTCCTGGCGCTCACACACAACTCCTAGCGAGCCGGCCCAATAATCTCCTTAAAAAATATGTTAAGTGTTTTTTTTCTAAATATGGCGACTGCTAGGGCTGATCTTTGACAAAGATCAGCCGGCCCGCCAGCCATCCGACTGTGTTCTCCTGGCCGTTGGATCATAGGGAGCTCCTATTTGGCGATTTCAACGCCGCTTTGCACTCCTGGCGCTCGCGCGCGACTCCTAGCGAGCCGGCTCAACAATCTCCTTAAAAAAGAGACACGAATCAAATATATTTTCAGCATCATTAGATATGGGAGAGGTGGGAATCGAACCCGACCAAGACAACTTAGTTGTCTACAATGCGAAAATAGTGCTATTTAATACTTCTTTTTGGACAACATTAACATATATTCTCTACCCTTATAAATCATGGCGTGTCTCCAGCTTAGTTGCCTAGGATTTGCAGTAGGGGCTGGTACGTCTATTTTGCATCATGTTTTCATATTGATATTTGTTTCATTATGCACTGTTATTTCACTTTATGATACAATTCTTATGCCTTTTCTTTCTTATTTTGCAAATTCACATGAAGAGGGAGATTGCCGGCAGTTGGAATTCTGGATCGGGAAGGGCTATATCGGAGGCACTTATTCTGCACAACTCCAAATGACCTGAAAATTGATGGAGAATTATTTTGGAATAGATAAAAAATATAGGCGAAGAAATCAACAGAAGGGGCTACACCAGGCAGCCACAAGCCTGGGGGGCGCCCCACCCCTAGGGCACGCCCCCAAGCTTGTGGGCCCTAGCAGGCCTCCGAAGCACATATTCTGCTATATGGTGCCATTTTGACCTGGAAAAAAAATTAGAAGAAGGTTTTCGGACGAAGCGCCGCCGTTTTGAGGCGGAACCTGGGCAGGAGCACTTTTGCTCTCTAGCAGAGCGATTACATGAGGGGAACTTCACTCCGGGTGGGGGAAATCGAAGCCATCGTCATCACCAACGATCCTCTCATTATGGGAGGACCAATCTTCATCAACATCTTCACCAACACCATCTTATATCCATCCCTAGTTCATCTCTTATATTCAATCTTTGTCTCAAAACCTCAGATTGATACATGTGGGTTGCTAGTAGTGTTGATTACATCTTGTAGTTGATACTAGTTGCTTTATTTGGTGCAAGATTATATGTTCAGATCATTGATGCTATTTAATACCCCTCTGATCTTGAACATGAATATGATTTGTGAGTAGTTAATTTTGTTCTTGAGGACATGGGAGAAGTCTTGTCATAAGTAATCATGTGAATTTGGTATTCGTTTGATACTTTGATGATATGTATGTTGTGATTCCCTTAGTGGTGTTATGTGAACGTCAACTACATGACACTTCACCATCTCTGGGCCTAAGGGAAGGCAGTGTGGAGTAGTAATTAGATGATGGGTTGCTAGAGTGACAGTAGCATAAACCCTAGTTTATTTTGTAAGGGGCTGATTTGGATTCATATGTTCCAGGCTATGGTTAGATTTATCTTAATTTTTCTTTCGAAATTGCGGATGCTTGCGAGAGGGGTTAATCATAAGTGGGAGTCTTGTTCAAGTAAGAACAATACCCAAACACCGGTCCACCCATATATCAAATTATTAAGGTAACGAACGCAAATCAAACAAACATGATGAAAGTGACTAGATGAATTCCCATGTGTCCTCAGGAACACTTTGCTCGCTATAAGAGAAAGTTCCAGCTTGTCTTTTGCTATAAAAAGGATTGGGCTACCTTTCAACACCTTTGTTACTATTACTACCTGTTGCTCGTTACAAATTATCTTGTTATCAAACTGTCTGTTACCGATAATTTCAGTGCTTGCAGAAAATACCTTGCTGAAAATCGCTTGTCATTTCCTTCTGCTCCTCGCTGGGTTCGATACTCTTACTTATCGAAAGGACTACGATTGATCCCCTATACTTGTGGGTCATCAAGACTCTTTTCTGGTGCCTTTGGTGAGTGGAATTTGGTAAGGAAACATTTATATTACGTGATGAAATTTACTGTCACTTGTCACTATGAAAAAAAAGCCTTTGAGGGGTTTGTTCGGGCTATCTTCACCTTGATAGGAAGCACAAAGAGTTGCCCCTCAACCTACTGCACCTATTGTTCAACCACCTGATTGGAACTTGCCTTTTGAAATTATGTGTGATGCCAGTGACTATGTTGTTGGTGCTGTTCTAGGACAAAGAGTTGATAAGAAACTGAATTCATCCATTATGCTAGTAAAACTCTAGACAATGCTCAAAGAAATTATGCCACTACCGAGAAAGAATATTTAGTAGTTGTGTTTGCATGTGATAAATTCATATCTTATATTTTTGATTCTAAAGTAATTGTTCACACAGTTCATGCTGATATTAAATATCTTATGGAAAAGCAAGATGCTAAACCTAGGATGATTAGGTGGGCTCTTTTGCTACAAGAAATTGACTTGTATATTATTGATAGAAATGAAGCGGAGAATCCCGCAGCTGATAATTTGTCTAGAATGGAAAATGTGCTTGATGGCCCACTACGTATTGATGATAGTTTTCCTGATGAACAATTAGCTATTATAACTGCTTCTCGTAATACTCCTTGCACTACAAAAAAAGACACATCCATGACATTTTGGGCCGAATGGATTTTTTTCTGTCATGCTTATGACACTTCTATGACGATAATTGTGACAAAACCCGGTATCATCATAGATGTGGTGGGCTCCTACTTCTATGACAAAAAATCATGACAGAAAATGGACTTTTCGTCCTGGGCGGGCCGGAGACGCAGCTGCATGACATTCTTTGGGCCGTCCATGACGGAAAAAACCATGGTAGAAGCGAGTGGGAGGAAAATATCGGGGAGTTCCCGGTTACGATGGGTGGTTGGGGGCCGAGCGATGCACGGAGGGATTGCGCATTTCTCTCATACACGTACGCGCGTGGGTGCGAGGCGTTGGGCTCTAACTGAACCCGAGCGAGGCGTTCACCTACTGAACCCGAGCGATTCCACTGGCTACGCGTTACTGAACCCGAGCGATCGATCAATCACTGGCTGTTAATTGAACCCAAAGGTTGGAAAAAGCGGTAGGCGTAAGCGAGGCGGCTGGCCTTCGCCTAGTGCCTAGGTGGTGCTTAAGCGCCCTAGGCGCAGCCTAGGCGTTAATATAGATTCTACTATCAGGGTGTATTTGCTGTTATTATATGTGAACTGATGTTAATTTAGGGAAGATAAATAAGTTAACTACCAGCTACTACCATTTGAATATGTGATGTTTGGCATTTCAGTGCAATATGGCATGATTTCTCGCTTGGGTAAACAATTTGTTGCATGCACTGCCTTGACTACCATTTATGCCCTAGGCGAGGCGTTTGGCCATCGCCTAGAGGCTAGGCGTGCCTAAGCGCCTCCTAGGCACTGCCTTTTGCAACAGATACTGAACCCGATCGAGCGATTCCTTCGCTACTGCTGCTAACTGAAGCCGATCGAACCTACAGCCTCGTGATGAACAGTGAGCGTTGTTGGGGGTTGGATGAACAGTTCCCGATGGGGGTTGGATGAACAGGACCCCATGGTAGAATAGGCCGTTTGCCGCTGGATGAACAGGACCCCGATCGAGCCGGTTGGGGTGGATGAACATGACCCCGTGGAGGGATGGTTGAATAGTAGCCGGTGGAGGCTGGATGCACAGGACCCCGTGGAGGGCTAGTTGAACAGTAGCCAGTGGAGGCTGGATGAACAGGACCCCGTGGATGAACAAAGTAGCTGGTGGAGGCAGGAGGGAGACGCCATGGATGAACAGTCGTAGGTGGAGGCTGGAGGAGGTCGACGGTGGATGAACAGTAGACCGTGGAGGATGGAGCGAGGCAGTAGACGGTGGATGAACAGTAGCCCGTGGAGTCCCGTTTTGTGGTACGCCACACCCCTCCCGATGGATGAACAATTGTAGGTGGAGGCTGGAGGAGATTGAAGAGAAGTCCATTTCCTCCGTTTTGCGGTACGCCACACCCCTCCCGATGAACAGGACCCCGCTTCGACCGTAGGAGGTCGAAGAGAAGTCTGTTTCCTCCGTTTTGCGGTACGCCAGACCCCTCCCGGTGAACAGGATTCCGTTTTGACCGTAGTTAGGAGGTCCCAGGCAGGAGGCCTTGCCTTTTTTTATCATTGCTACTTCGGTGCTAGCCTTCTTAAGGAAAATTTTGTTTAATTTATGTCTGTACTCAGATATTATTGCATCTGCTGACTCTTGTGTATTCGAGCCCTCGAGGCCCCTGGCTTGTAATATAAAGCTTGTATTATATTAATTTGTGTCTAGAGTTGTGTTGTGATATCTTCCCATGAGTCCTTGATCTTGATCGTACACATTTGCGTGTATGATTAGTGCACGATTGAATCGAGGGCGTCACAAGTTGGTATCAGAGTTGACTGCCTGTAGGAATCCCCCTTTCCAACTCCTTGGCCAAAGTTGAGTCTAGTCATTGGTAAACTTTTACTAACATGGTTGTGTGGCTTACGAGCCCACGTCGCCATTGGGTGGTATTAGGACCTTTTATTCCTCATCTGTACTCTGGGACTCTGATCTCTCTTCTATTTGGGTTATATGATTTTACTAACTCTGACTCTAGGTTCTCGTAACTACTTCCTCCTGGAGATCCCCTCACTCCAGATGATTACTTGGTGCACCAGAAGATTCTGAAGATAATCTCCAATGTTCTCTCGAGACTTTGTGCCCACCGCTTTTGCTATTCCCAACCACCGATAAATCCTTATCGATAACTACTTACGCTTGTCGTTCATACCTTCATTTCCAGTTGCCCTTGTTATCAGTTGATACCCTGAAAAATTCTCTAATATTCCAAGAATCCTTTGAGCCTACTGCTTTGCAGCTCTTTTCCGCATTAATACCCCCACGAACAATTCCGCGCACTTATCGGGGATCCGTCCATCCCCATTTGTTTATGTGTCTTGCAAAATTCTTCGAAATACTACCCGATCTTTCGAGAATCCTCTGCAGCCTATGGCTCTTGAAATTCTTGTCTACCTGCATTATGGTTAATTCCAAATGCCTAGCAATATTCATTGACGTCCTTGCCTTATCATCTTGAGACCCTTGATTCAATATGTTGCGAATGCTCGCTGAGGGAGTCCTGCATTAGGGGGTGTCCGGATAGCCGGACTATAACCTTTGGCCGGACTGTTGGACTACGAAGATACAAGATTGAAGACTTTATCCTGTGTCCGGATGGGACTTTCCTTGGCGTGGAAGGCAAGCTTGGCAATACAGATATGTAGATCTCCTCCCATTGTAACCGACTCTGTGTAACCCTAGCCCTCTCCGGTGTCTATATAAACCGGAGGGTTTTAGTCCATAGGACGAACAACCATCATACCATAGGCTAGCTTCTAGGGTTTAGCCTCTCTGATCTCGTGGTAGATCTACTCTTGTACTACCCATATCATCAATATTAATCAAGCAGGAGTAGGGTTTTATCTCCATCGAGAGGGCCCGAACCTGGGTAAAAACATTGTGTCCCTTGTCTCCTGTTACCATCCGCCTAGACGCACAGTTCGGGACCCCCTACCCAAGATCCGCCGGTTTTGACACCGACATTGGTGCTTTCATTGAGAGTTCCTCTGTCTCATCACTTTTAGGCCCGATGGCTCCTCCGATCATCAACAACGATGCGGTCCAGGGTGAGACCTTTCTCCCCGGACAGATCTTCGTGTTCGGTGGCTTTGCACTGCGGGCTAATTCGCTTGGCCATCTGGAGCATATTGAAAGCTACGCCCCTGGCCATCAGGTCAGATTTGGAAGTTTGAACTACACGACGGACATCCGCAGAGACTTGATCTTCGACGGATTCGAGCCACAGCCGAGTGCGCCGCACTGTCACGATGGGTATGACCTAGCTCTGCCGCCGAACAGTGCCCTGGAGGCCGCGCCCGCATCAGCTCCTATCCTTAGCTCAGAGCCAACTGCGCCGATCGAGGATGGGTGGCTAGACACCGCCTCGGGGGCTGCGGTCTGAACGGCGATCGAGCCGAACACCAGCCTTATCCTCCGCGAAGCCCGTGACTCCAAGGTGCCGGACTCTTTTCCGGACTCCGAACCCTCCGCGCCCCTGCCAATCGAATCCGATTGGGCGCCGATCATGGAATTCACCGCCGCGGATATCTTTCAGCACTCGCCCTTTGGCGACATTCTGAATTCACTAAGGTCTCTCTCTTTGTCAGAAGAGTCCTGGCCGGATTATGGCCAACAGGATTGGGATGCGGACGAAGAAAAATGCGACACCCACCCACCACCCACTTCGTAGCCACTGTCGATGATTTAACCGACATGCTCGACTTCGACTCTGAAGACATCGACGGTATGGACGATGATGTAGGAGACGAACATGAACTAGCGCCTATAGGGCACTGGAAAGCCACCTCGTCATATGACATATATGGTGGATACACCCAAAGAAGGCAATGGCGACGGAACAACGGGGGATGACCCCTCCAAGAAGCAACCCAAGCGCCAGAGTTAGCGGCGCCGCTCTAAGTCCCGCCAAAGCAAAAATGGTGATACCGGCACGGGAGATAATAACACCCCGGACAGTGCCGAAGACAACTCCCTCCAGCAAGATTCAGCGCAGGAGGATGGAGAAGCCAACCCCCCTGAGAGAGCGGCAGACAGAGAGGAAGAGGATGATAATTACATGCCTCCCTCCGAAGACGAGGCAAGCCTCGGCGACGACGAATTCGTCGTGCCTGAGGATCTCGTCGAACAAGAGCATTTTAAGCGTAGGCTTATGGCCACGGCGAGCAGCCTCAAGAAAAAATAGCAACATCTTAGAGCTGATCAAGACTTGCTAGCCGAAAGATGGACGGAAGTCCTTGCGGCCGAGGAATACGAACTTGAACGCCCCTCCAAAAGCTACCCAAAGTGCAGGTTGCTACCCCGTTTAGAGGAGGAAGCACTCAAACCTACATCACCAGTGCATGATGCGGCTGACCGGCCACCTCGCGGCCGCGACAGGGAGGCCTCCCGGCCCTCCACTCAAGCCGCACCCCGGCGTCGCTCAAAAAATACCAAGGCACGGGGAAATGCGCTAGACCTGCGAGATATGTTGGAGGACAGGGCAAGGAAAACAAGATAGATCTACGGATCGCGCGGGCGCCCCACGACATGAGACGATAACCTTCACGCCGGATACAGTAAATCCAGCCGGGCCGAACACAGCAGACAAAGCTCATTTGAGCTACGTCGTGATATAGCCCAGTATAGAGGTGCCGCACACCCACTATGCTTCACAGATGAAGTAATGGATCATCAAATCCCAGAGGGTTTCAAACCCATAAACATTGAATCATACGATGGCACAACAGATCCTGCGGTATGGATCGAGGACTATCTCCTTCATATCCACATGGCCCGTGGCGATGATCTACACGCCATCAAATACCTCCCACTCAAGCTTAAAGGACCAGCTCAGCATTGGCTTAACAGCCTGCCAGCAGAATCAATTGGTTATTGGGAGGACCTGGAAGCCGCATTCCTCGACAATTTCCAGGGCACCTATGTGCGACTACCAGACGCCGATGACCCGAGCCACATAATTCAGCAGCCAGAAGAATCTGCCAGACAATTCTGGACACAGTTCCTAACCAAGAAAAATCAAATCGTCGACTGTCCGGACGCAGAGGCCCTAGCAGCCTTCAAGCATAACATCCGTGACGAGTGGCTTGCCCGGCACCTTGGACAGGAAAAGCCGAAATCTATGGCAGCCCTCACGACACTCATGACCCACTTTTGCGCGGGAGAAGATAGCTGGCTGGCTCGTAGCAATAACATGACCAAGAGCCCTGGTAATTCGGATACCAAGGACAGCAATGGCAGGTCGCGTCGCAACAAGCACAACCGCCGCATTAACAGCGACAACGCTAAAGATACGGCAGTTAATGCCGGATTCAGAGGCTCTAAGCCCGGTCAGCGGAAAAAGTCATTTAAGAGGAACACTCTAGGCCCATCCAGTTTGGACCGTATACTCGATCGCTCATGCCAGATACATGGCACTCCCGAAAAACCAGCTAATCACACCAACAGGGATTGTTGGGTGTTCAAGCAGGCCGGCAAGTTCAATGCCGAAAACAGAGACAAGGGGCTGCACAGCGACGAGGAGGAGGATCCCCGGCCGCTGAACAATAGTGGACAGAAGGGCTTCCCCCACAAGTGCGGACGGTGAAGATGATATACGCAACCCACATCCCCAAAAGGGAGCGGAAGCGTGCACTCAGGGACGTATACGCGTTGGAGCCAGTCGCCCCAAAGTTCAACCCATGGTCCTCCTGCCCGATCACTTTTGATCGAAGGGACCACCCCACTAGCATCTGCCATGGCGGATTCGCCGCATTGGTTCTAGACCAAATCATTGATGGATTTCACCTCACTAGAGTCCTTATGGACGGCGGCAGCAGCCTGAACCTGCTTTATCAGGATACAGTGCGGAAAATGGGCATAGATCCCTCAAGGATTAAACCCACAAAAATAACCTTTAAAGGCGTCATACCAGGTGTAGAGGCCAACTGTACAGGCTCAGTTACACTTGAAGTGGTCTTCGGATCCCCGGATAATTTCCGAAGCGAGGAGTTAATCTTCGACATAGTCCCATTCCGCAGTGGCTATCACGCACTGCTCGGACGAACCGCATTTGCAAAGTTCAATGCGGTGCCGCACTACGCATATGTCAAGCTCAATATGCCAGGCCCTCGAGGAGTCATTACGGTCAATGGAAACACCGAACGCTCTCTCCGAATGGAGGAGCACACGGCGGCCCTCGCAGCGGAAGTACAAAGCAGCCTCTCAAGGCAATTCTCCACTCCGGCTATTAAACGTCCGGACACCGTCAAGCGCGCCCGGAGTAACCTATAACAAGACCGCCTGGCACGTTCCGAGCAAGCGTAGCAATACGGCCCCAACCCAGCCCTCGCGAAACTGCGAAATCAGTACTACGCGTACATAACTACGCTCTGAAAATCCCATGGGCACAGGGGGAGGGGCACGACCACGGCACGCCCAAAAATGCGGCTCAACCGCACTACGGGCTCCCGATTTTGTCATTCTTTCCTACTTTTAGGACTCCACTCCTTGGAAGGCCTGTCCGGCAATACAATCGCCGAACACACGATGCAACAACCAAGGAGGCAGAAAGCTACGTCGAATTCCCAGGTGGTCTCTATAACGAGCAAAATACCTGTCTTACATACCGTCTCGCAGCTTGCCCCTGGAGGGGGACATGTCAAATAGTCCCATCTCTTGCTTATCGCACTATTTGTATCGTTCTGCTTTTACAGCAGCCTTTTAAAATAAACAATGCTTAGCTTCAGCTTATTATTGCATTCTCTATTCATTTCTTTTTCAATACATATGTTCAGTTATGACATCTAGCACCCGTACACTTCGGTACGGTCAATACACCAGGGGCTCAAGCACCCCATAATACAGCGTGAGAAGTCCGAATACTTTCACAAGTGCGGCCCTCCGAACTTATAGCATTATATGCATCAGCTCCGAATCATGTCTTTGGTCAATAGTTGGGTTTGCCCGGCTCCCATGTTTTGGTACCTTACGTTCCGCTATATCGGCTAAGGTAGCGCTGGGAGAACTACTGCGATTGTGCCCCGGTTGAGCTGGGCTAAGCACCTCAGTAGAGAAAGCTAAAACTGACCGTCATGATAGGGCGAGAGCTGGTCGCTGTTCAGGAGGTTTCGAGTCCCTAAAGACTTATGCCGCTTAGAGCGAGGAGTCGGCGTTGTCCGGCCTAGGCGTGTATAGCACCCCGAACTCGGTCTTCCGAACACTAGGGGCTTCGCCGAAATTTAAAATTATAGAATTCTCTGGCTAAGTGAGAGTGATAACGCATTATAGTCCGATTGCCTTGTTCGTTGTGCTGAGCACCTCCCTCGAAGGACCCAAGAATGGGAACAAGAGTACTCAGGTTTATCCCGAACACCCCAGCACTCGTGCCATGGGGGCAGAAGCCGACGACTCGCCATCTCTCAAATTCGATAAACGGCCGCATAGAAGGTAATATTTTAAATTAAAACAAGCATTGCATAGCGCATATGAAAAAGTTTTCAGCGCACAGGATAAAACGAACAAGTTCACTCAAATATTATATCTTTGGAACACTTGTCCGCCACAAGGAGGGCGCCCTTCAGGACGCCCTCATAATACATCTTAGGGTCGCGATGCTCCTTGCCCTACGGTGGCCCGTCCTTCACAAGCTTCTCCGCATCCATCTTGCCCCAGTGCACTTTAGCACGGGCAAGCGCCCTACGGGCACCTTCAATGCAGACGGAGCGCTTGATGACTTCAAGCCACGGACAGGCATCCACTAGCTGCCTCACCAGCCCGAAGTAGCTCCCAGGCAGGGCCTCTCCAGGCCACAGCCGAACTATAAGGCCCTTCATGGCCTGTTCGGCCACCTTATGGAGCTCGACCAGTTGCTTCAGCTGGTCGCTCAAGGGCACCGGGTGTCCGGCCTCAGCATACTGAGATCAGAACACCTTCTCCGTCGAGCTGCCCTCCTCGGCCCGGTAGAAGGCGGCGGCATCTGACACGCTACGGGGCAAATCTGCGAATGCTCCTGGAGAGCTCCGGATTCGGGTAAGTAACAAGTAATTCACTTTCACGTGCTTGCTTTGCATAAAGAATGCCTTACCCGCCACTATCTTCTTCATCGCCTGAACTTCCTGGAGGGCTTTCTGGGCTTCGGCCTTGGCAGACTTGGTGCTTTCAAGGGCAGCCGCGAGCTCGGACTCTCGCGTCTTTGAGTCAAGCTCCAAACTCTCATGTTTTTTCATGAGAGTCTGGAGCTCTTGCTGCACCTCGCCAACCCGTGCCTCATGTTTCTCCCACTCCGTGCGCTCCGTGGACGCTTTCTTTTCGGCCTCGGAAAGCTCTTGCTTAAGGGTCGCCACCTCAGTCATGGCCCCTAGGACACCAATAGCGATCTTGTCATTTTTTGCAACTGCATCTTTTTAAATATACTCCACAAGGTATTACTTACCTTCTTTTTCCTCGAGCTCCTTTTTGGCAAGGCCGAGCTCTTGCTCGGACCGCTCGAGGCTCTGCTTCAGCGCATCCACCTCCGCAGTCAGTGCGGCAGAGGCCAGCAGTGAAGCCTGCATACGCATATTGTCTTAATTATGTTAGACTCCTGCGAATGTTATTAGATCCTCTATTCGGCTTTTCTTTCCGAACGCCAAATAGAGCATCAGGGGCTACTGTCTATGCGGTAATATTTTCACATATTTTTTACATACCTCAAAGCCTGTTAACAGGCTGGCACAGGCTTCAGTCAGCCCGCTCTTGGCGGATTGAACCTTCTGGATCACCGCACTCATAATAGTGCGGTGCTCCTCGTCGATGGAGGCGCCGTTAAGCACCTCCAGCAAGTTATTCGGTGCCTCCGGTTGGACGGAGGTCACCGGCGTCGTAGGCTTGCCCTTCTTACTAGGGGGCCGCCTACCGGACTCCGGAACCATCGAAGGTTCCGGTGCGGTGTCCGGCCCAGGGCCGGACTTGGAGCCCTTGGGGGGTTTTGTCCCCTTTGCGCCTGGAGTCCGGGAGGTCGCCTTACGGCGCCTCCAGGACCACCTCCTCCTGGCTTGGAACCTTTTGGGACAACACCTCGGTGTCATCCGTAGGGCGGGGGGAGGTAGCGGTCGGAAGCGAAAAACTATTCACATCCGACGAATCCAGGGAGCCGCTCGACGACACGTCGAGCCGGGCTTTGGGCGGACTGCGTAATTATATTCGGCGTCAGGAGAAGCTGTGCAATAAAGGAACACCATGAGTCACTCAGGTATCCGAATACTTACAATTTTGCCAGGGGCTTGGCCCTAAGCGGCCACTCCTCTTCGCCGTCGTCGGCGTTGGTGGAGTAGTCCATAGGGAGGGTCCTCCCTTTCTTGGACCCTCCGGCCTCCCCAGTTGGGGCGGCCTTCCTTTTCTTTTCTCCCCCTGCTGGGGAAGAAACCTCTCTTTCCTCCTCCTCGTCTTCATGGGAGGAGTGCGCCTCGGAGTCATCAGACGATGAGTCCGACTCCACCGGGCGCCGGGAACTCTTCCGGGTTCCCGTGGCCTTCTTCTTGGCCTTCTTCTCCGGCACCACGTAAGGTGCCGGAACCAGCAGCTCCACCAAGCGGGCGTCCGCTGGGTCTTCGGGCAAAGGAGCCGGACAGTTGATCTATTCGGCCGTCCTCTGCCAGTCCTGTCAAAGGCATGGGGGCTTAGATTCCGCATAGAGTCAAACTATGAAAGACAAATATCCTGTAAGAGGTAAAAACAGCTTACCGCGTTGGCTTGATGCTGCGCGCTGAATCCGCGATCCTCGGTAGCGGATGCGGGAGCCTCGGCGCCCTTGAATAGCACCTTCCAGGCATCTTCGTACGTTGTGTCAAAGAGCCTGCTCAGAGTTCGGTGTTGGGCCGGGTTGAACTCCCACAAGCTGAAAACCCGTTGTTGGCACGGGAGGATCCGGCGGATGAGCATGACCTGGACTACGTTAACAAGTTTGAGCTTCTTGCTCACCAGGTTTTGGATGCATGTTTGGAGTCCGGTCAGCTCTCCTTTTTTACCCCATGGCAGGCCCTTCTCTTTCTAGGAGGTGAGCCGCGTAGGGATTCCGGATCGGAACTCGGGGGCTGCGACCCATTCAGGGTCACACGGCTCGGTGATGTAGAACCACCCCGATTGCCACCCCTTGGTCTCCACGAAGGAGCCCTCGAGCCATAGGACGTTGGGCATCTTGCCCACCATGGAGCCTCCGCACTCCACCTGGTGGCCGCCCACTACCTTCGGCTTGACGTTGAAGGTCTTCAGCCATAGGCCGAAGTGAGGCTGGATGCAGAGGAAGGCCTCGCACACGACGATAAACGCCGAGATGTTGAGGATGAAGTTCGGGGCCAGATCGTGGAAGTCGAGGCCGTAGTAGAACATGAGCCCCCGGACAAATGGGTGGAGAGGAAAGCCTAGTCCGCGAAGGAAATGGGTGAGGAACACCACCCTCTCATGGGGCCTGGGGGTGGGGATGAGCTGCCCCTCATCTGGGAGCCGGTGCGGTATGTCGTTAGACAAGTATCCGGCTTTCCTCAGCTTCTTGATGTGCCCCTCCGCGACGGAGGAGACCATCCACTTGCCTCCCGCTCCGGACATGGCTGGAGAAGGTTGAGGTAGGGAATGCGGACTTGGGCGTTGGAGCTCGAGTGTGCGAAAATGGATGAGCAAAGGAGGAAGAAGGCATGGATGGAAAGGCGGATCCTTATCCCCTTATATGGGCGGACGAAACTGCATGTCCCCATCAGCCTGGTAAAACTCGCTTATCTCCCAAGCGCCGTAATCAATGGCGCGGTTGGGTTACCCACGCCCGTATTGATGAGAATCCTGGGATAAGGGGACATGATCTCTGCTTCGACAAGATGTGCCAAGGAAACCGCCTCGCTAAACGCGCTGAGGTGGGACAGTAAAAATGATTCGAATAAAGGCTTGGCTGTGGTGTGATGACACGCTACGGAATACGTCAGCAGATTAGATTTATGTAAATATTATTCTCTCTACGACAGTATGTGGAACTTATTTTGCAGAGCCGGACACTATCCTTGTGTTCAAAATCTTCTATGAAGTATTCGGAGGAGGAACCCGCCTTGCAATGCCGAAGACAATCTGCGCGCCGGACTCGTCGTCATTGAAGCTTGGTTCAGGGGCTACTGATGGAGTCCTGGATTAGGGGATGTCCGGATAGCCGGACTATAACCTTTGGCCGGACTGTTGGACTATGAAGATACAAGATTGAAGACTTCGTCCCGTGTCCGGATGGGACTTTCCTTGGCGTGCAAGGCAAGCTTGGCAATACAGATATGTAGATCTCCTCCCATTGTAACCGACTCTGTGTAACCCTAGCCCTCTTCAGTGTCTATATAAACCGGAGGGTTTTAGTCCATAGGACGAACAACAATCATATCATAGGCTAGCTTCTAGGGTTTAGCCTCTCTGATCTCATGGTAGATCTACTCTTGTACTACCCATATCATCAATATTAATCAAGCAGGAGTAGGGTTTTACCTCCATCGAGAGGGCCCGAACCTGGGTAAAAACATTGTGTCCCTTGTCTCCTGTTACCATCCGCCTAGACGCACAGTTCGGGACCCCCTACCCGAGATCTGCTGGTTTTGACACTGACACTCGCAATCCTCAATCAGATCCTAGAATTCATCCTTCTGACTCAGACATCATTTTAAACATGAGCTGGATCTCAACCAATCAAATTGCCATCGATTGTACCCCTAAGCCTACTAACCTTGTCCATCCTTGATCAGAGCATTTGCTTCCGATCCCTTGATTTGGAAATCATAATTCTTTTGCATTTGAGCTTTGAATTAGTCAGTGGTTTCTATAGTTTAATGCATTTGCATTGTTTCTTCCTCTGATTGTGTGTCGATGCTCACCTCAGCTCCATTATGGATCGTCAGATCCGTTGATGAATTATCATCCGATAGTGTCCTTCATATACAAAAACCTCGAGCAGTTCTTTCCCTGATACATAATGCCATTGGTGAATCCCATTCTCTATTTGGCCAACCATGCTCTGCTTTCGAGCTGGTGATATTTACTCTTGAAGCTTGTGGTATATGTTCCTAAGATACCCCGATGGGTTGGACCTATGCCTAACATAATCTTTGTGAACCCGAAAAGTTTTCACGGGTCATACTCCTCTAGTAATTCAGCAGGTAGGTTTTCACACTCAAATCATTTTTTATAAGAGCGGTGAATGAATGGTCATGCATGGGAGAAGTGGGAGTCCTCCTTGAACCTTGTGTTTGAAGGAAATATAACCTAGAGGCAATAATAAAGATGTTATTTTATATTTCCTTATATCATGATAAATGTTTATTATTCATGCTAGAATTTATTAACCGGAAACTTGATACACGTATGGATACATAGACAAAACACCGTGTCCCTAGTAAGCCTATACTAGACTAGCTCGTAAATAAAAGATGGTTAAGTTTCCTAACCATAGACATGTGTTGTCATTTGATGAATGGGGTCACATCATTAGGATAATGATGTGATGGATGAGACCCATCTGTTAGCTTAGCATATTGATCGTTCAGTTTTATTGCTATAGCTTTCTTCATGTCAAATACATATTCCTTCGACTATGAGATTATGTAACTCCCGGATACCGGAGGAATACCTTTTGTTCTATCAAACGTCACAACATAACTGGGTGATTATAAAGATTCTCTACAGGTATCTCCGAAGGTGTTTGTTGGGTTTGCGTAGATCGATATTAGGATTTGTCACTCTGAGTATCGGAGAGGTATCTCTGGGCCCTCTCGGTAACACACATCATGATAAGCCTTGCAAGCAATATGACTAATGAGTTATTTACAGGATGATGTATTACGGAACGAATAAAGAGATTTGCCGGAACGAGATTGAACTAGGTATGAAGATATCGACGATCGAATCTCGGGCAAGTAACATACCGATGACAAAGGGAATAACGTATGTTGCCATTACCGTACGACCGATAAAGATCTTCGTAGAATATGTGGGAACCAATATGAGCATCCAGGTTCCGCTGTTGATTATTGACCGGAGAGGTGTCTCGGTCATGTTTACATAGTTCTCGAGCCTATAGGGTCCGCATGCTTAACGTTCGATGACGATTTTGTATTATATGAGTTATGTGATTTGGTGACCGAATGTTGTTTGGAGTCTCAGATGAGATCACGGACATGATGAGGAGTCTCGAAATGGTCGATGGGTAAAGATTCATATATTGGACGATGATATTCGGACACCGGAAGTGTTTCAGGGGTACCGGGTACATACCGGGTTACCGGAAAGGGTTCCGGGCATCCCCCCGGCAACTACATGGGCCTAATGGGCCAAGAAGGGGACAGACCAGCCCCTAGGGGGCTGGTGCGCCCCATGTAGGCCGAAATAAGGGGGGAAGGAAAGAGGGGAAGAGAGAATGGAAGGGGAGCAATTCGGCCTCCCCCTTCCTTCTCTCCTCCCTCCTCCTTCCTTCCCCCTCCGGATGAATATGGAAGGGGGGATGCCGAATTGGGAGGTGCCCAGGTAGGATTCTTCCTACTTGGGGCACCCCCTTGGCTGCCTCTCCTCCCCTCCAACCTATATATATGAGGGGGCACCGCTAGAACACAGAACAACGATTGTTAGCCGTGTGCGGTGCCCCCCCTCCACAGTTTACGCCTCTAGTCATATTGTCGTAGTACTTAGGCGAAGCCCTGTGCGGATCACTTCACCGTCAACGTCACCACGCCATCATGCTAATGAAACTCTCCCTCGACACTTTGCTGGATCAAGAGTTTGAGGGGCGTCATCGAGCTGAACGTGTGCAGAACTCGGAGGTGCCGTACACTTGGTGCTTGATCAGTCGAAACGAGAAGAAGTTCGACTACATCAACCGCGTTGTCAAACGCTTCTGCTTTAGATTTATGAAGGTACGTGGACACACTCTTCCCCTACCGTTGCTATGCATCTCCTAGATAGATCTTGCATGAGTGTAGGAATTTTTTTGAAATTGCATGCTACATTTCTCAACAGTGGTATCACAGCCAGGTTTATGCGTAGATGATATGCACGAGTAGAACACAAAGAGTTGTGGGCGGTTATCGTCATACTGCTTACCACCAACATCTTATTTTGATTCGGCAGTATTGTTGGATGAAGCGGCCGGGACCAACCTTACATGACCACGTTCATGAGATCGGTTCTACTGACAGACATGCAACTAGTTTTGCATAAAGGTGGATGGCGGGTGTCTATTTCTCCAACTTTAGTTGAATTGATTTTGACTGTGGCCGGTCCTTGTTGAAGGTTAAAACAACAAAATTGATAAATCACCGTTGTGGTTTTGATGCATAGGTAAGAATGGTTCTTGCTAGAAGCCCGTAGCAGCCACGTAAAACTTGTGATAACCCACAAGTATAGGGGATTAATTGTAGCCTCTTTCAATAAGTAAGAGTGTCGTACCCAACGAGGAGCTAAAGGTAGAACAAATATTCCCTCAAGTTCTATCGACCACCGATACAACTCTACGCACGCTTGACGTTCGCTTTACGTAGAACAAGTATGAAACTAGAAGTACTTTGTAGGTGTTTTGGGATAGGTTTGCAAGATAATAAACAGCGCTTAAATAAAATCTAGGGGCTGTTTAGATAAAGACACAATAAACTAAATATAGCGAGTGCAGAAAAGTGGTGGTAGAAGTTGCGAAATTGTCTCTAAGCAATTGACTACTTTACTAGACCGATAGCAAGTATTATGTGGGAGAGGCCACTACTAGCATGTCATCCCTGACTTGGAATTGTATGCACTTATGATTGGAACTATTAGCAAGCGTCCACAACTACTAACGTTCATTAAGGTAAAACCCAACCATAGCATTAAGATATATTGGCCCCCCTTCAATCCCGTATGCATCAATTTCTATGCTAGGCTAAACTTCTATCACCCTTGCCCTCCAATATATAGTCCTATCAACATACAACTAACCCTATGGTGTGATCCACACGCGCGCTCATATGATGGGCACCAAAGGACAGCAACATAACCACAAGCAAATTAAATCAATCATAGTAATTCATCAACCACCGATAGGACCACGAAAATCTACTCAGACATCATAGGATGGCAACACATCATTGGATAATAATATGAAGCATAAAGCACCATGTTCAAGTAGAGGGGACAGCGGGTTGCGGGAGAGTGGACCGCTATAGATAGAGGGGGGAAGGTGATGGGTATGTTGGTGAAGATGGCGGAGGTGTTGGTGTAGATCGCGATGATGAGGATGGCCCCCGGTGGTACTCCGGCGCCACCGGAAGCGAGGGGGAGAGAGCCCCCCTCCTTCTTGTTCTTCCTTGACCTTCTCCCTAGATGGGAGAAGGGTTTCCCCTCTGGTCCATGGTCTCCATGGCGTGGGAGGGGCGAGAGCCCCTCCGAGATTGGATCTGTCTCTCTGTCTCTGTCTGTTTCTACGTTCTCCTCTGCTGCCCTTTCACCGTTTCTTTTATATCCGGAGATCCGTAACTCCGATTGGGTTGAATCTTTCGCCCAGATTTTTCTCATAAAATTATCTTTCTTATGGCAAAAGAAGAGCGTCAACCGCCTTATGGGGTGCCCACGAGGCTCCAGGGCACGCCCCCTGCCTCGTGGCCCCCTCGGGCACCGTCTCGCGTTGATTTTACTTCCCAAAAATCATAAATATTCCAAAATAATTCTCCGTCCATTTTTATCCCGTTTGGATTCCGTTTGATATGGGGTTTCTGCGAAACTTAAAACACGCAACAAACAGGAACTGACACTGGGCACTGCATCAATATGTTAGTCCCAAAAATAGTATAAAAAGTTGCCAAAAAGTATATGAAAGTTGCATAATATTGGCATGGAACAATCAAAAATTATAGATACGACTAGGCCTGGGCGTTCGGTAGAAACCGAAAATTTGGTTTCTATTGTTCGTTTTTTAATGAATTCGGTTTGTCAAAGTGAAAACTGAAATTGACACAAAAAATCAACTAACCGAAAGTTTGGTTAACCGATTTTTGGTTCGGTTTTGAATTTTAACCGAACTATGGAGCATGTGCAGAAAACATATTTTTATTTTATAGTAGTAGAAAGAATAAACTCAAAACCACACTGTAAAGTGTTTACTCGTCACAAGTTGGCTGTTCTGCACATTGTACCTATTGTACCCTGTCTTCTTAAATAGCCAAGCTCAATATCTCATCCCGTGTAGCTAGCCGAGGTGGGAAAAATCCAAGTGAAGTGACGTGATGCGCTGCCTGACAGTACTATTCTGCATACTGTGGGCCTTGGCTACTTTCATGTCACGTGGAAGGCCCACGTGAGGTACAAGGCCGTCCCTGACTCGCACATGCGGCCACGCGTAGTATGGTTCATAGCGACCTGGCGTCGCGATTTTTGCGTGTTTGATCCCGTACTTCAGTTTCTGTTACGGTTATCGGTATAAAACCAAACTGTCCGAATTAAATTCGGTTAGTATACTTGAAAACCGAAATTTACTGTAGCATCAGTAAAAACCGAAAATTCGGTTTTTTCGGTTTCGGCATCGGTTCGGTCTTTGGTTAGTTGGTTTTTGTGCCCACCCCTAGATACGGCGGAGACGTATCAGCATCCCCAAGCATAATTCTTGCTCGTCCTCGAGTAGGTAAATGATAAAAAAGATAAATTTTGATGTGGAATGCTACCTAGCATAATCTTGATCATGTATCTAATCATGGCATGAATATTAAGACACGAGTGATTCAAAGCAATAGTCTATCATTTGACATAAAAACAATAATACTTCAAGCTTACTAATAAAGCAATCATGTCTCTTCAAAATAACATGGCCAAAGAAAGTTATCCCTACAAAATCATATAGTATGTCTATGCTCCATCTTCACCACAAAAAATATTCAAATCATGCACAAACCCGATGACAAGCCGAGCAATTGGTTCATACTTTTTAACGCGGTTCAGCTTTTTCAACCCTCACGCAATACATGAGCGTGAGCCATGGACATAGCACTATAGATGGAATAGAATATGATGATGGGGGTTATGTGGAGAAGACAAAAAAGGAGAAAGTCTCACATCGACGCGGCTAATCAACGGGCTATGGAGATGCCCATCAATTGATGTCAATGTGAGGAGTAGGGATTGCCATGCAACGGATGCACTAGAGCTATAAGTATATGAAAGCTCAAACTGAAACTAAGTGGGTGTGCATCCAACTTGCTTGCTCATGAAGACCTAGGGCATTTGAGGAAGCCCATCGTTGGAATATACAAGCCAAGTTCTATAATGAAAATTCCCACTAGTATATGAAAGTGATAACTCAAGAGACACTCTATATGAAGAACATGGTGCTACTTTGAAGCACAAGTGTGGTAAAAGGATAGTAACATTGCCCCTTCTCTCTTTTTCTCTCATTTTTTTCTTTTTTTGGGCCTTCTCTTTTTTTGGCCTTTCTCTTTATACATACATATATATATATATATATATATATATATATATATATATATATATATATATATATTTTGTCCGGAGTCTCATCCCGACTTGTGGGGGAATCATAGTCTCCATCATCCTTTCCTCACTGGGGCAATGCTCTAATAATGATGATCATCACACTTTTATTTACTTACAACTCAATATTACAACTCGATACTAGAACAAAGATATGACTCTATATGAATGCCTCCGGCGGTGTACCGGGATGTGCAACGATCTAGTGTAGCAATGACATAAAAAAACGGACAAGCCATGAAAACATCATGCTAGCTATCTTACGATCATGCAAAGCAATATGAAAATAAATGCTCAAGTCATGTATATGATGATGATGGAAGTTGCATGGAAATATATCTCGGAATGGCTATGGAAATGCCATGATAGGTAGGTATGGTGGCTGTTTTGAGGAAGATATAAGGAGGTTTATGTGTGATAGAGCGTATCGTATCACGGGGTTTGGATGCACCGGCAAAGTTTGCACCAACTCTCGAGGTGAGAAAGGGCAATGCACGGTACCGAAGAGGCTTGCAATGATGGAAGGGTGAGAGTGCGTATAATCCACGGACTCACATTAGTCATAAAGAACTCATATACTTATTGCAAAATTTTATTAGCCCTCGAAGCAAAGTACTACCACGCATGCCCCTAGGGGGATAGATTGGTAGGAAAAGTCCATCGCTCGTCCCTGACCGCCACTCATAAGGAAGACAATCAATAAATACCTCATTCTCCAACTTCATTACATAACGGTTCACCATACGTGCATGCTACGGGAATCACAAACCTCAACACAAGTATTTCTAAAATCCACAACTACCCACTAGCATTACTCTAATATCACCATCTTTATATCGCAAAACTATTGCAAGGAATCAAACACATCATATTCAGTGATCTACAAGTTTTACGTACGATTTTATGACTAACCATGTGAATGACCAATTCCTGTCATCTCTCTAAATAGATATAAGTGAAGCAAGAGAGTTTAATTCTTTCTAAAAAAGATATGCCCACTCTCTAACAAATATAAGTGAAGCAAAAGAGCATTCTACAAATGGCGGTTTTCTATGTGAAGAGAAACAGACAATCCAAACTTCAAATGATATAAGTGAAGCACATGAAGCATTCTATAAAGCCATACTCAAAAGATATAAGCGAAGTGCAAAGAGCATTCTATAAAACAAGCAAGGACTACCTCATACCAGCATGGTGCATAAAATAAAAATGAACACTAAATGCAAAAGACGCTCCAAGATTACACATAACGCATGAACGAAACGAATCCGAAAACATACCAATACTTGTTGAAGAAAGATGGGATGCCTTCCGGGGCATCCCCAAGCTTAGATGCTTGAGTATCCTTCAATATTTACTTGGGGTGCCTTGGGCATCCCCGAGCTTGAGCTCTTTCCTCTCATTCTTCTCCTCACATCGAGACATTCTCAATCATCGAACACTTCATCCACACAAAACTTCAACAGAAAACTCTGTAAGATCCGTTAGTATAATAAAGCAAATAACTACTCTAAGTACTGTTGCAAACCAATTCATATTTTGTATTTTCATTATGTCTATTGTAATATAACTTTTTCATGGCTTAATCCACTGATATAAATTGATAGTTTCATCAAAACAAGCAAACTATGCATCAAAAACAGAATCTGTCTAAAACAGAACAGTCTGTAATAATCTGAACATTCACCATACTTCTGTTACTTGAAAAATTCTTAAAAAATTAGGAAAAATAAAAAATTTGTATATAAAGACATTGCAGAAAGGATCAGAACCATTTGACGTTCCAGTAAAAAATGAAAAATCGCGCACTACAGCCAAAGTTTCTGTCCTGCACCGTACAAACCAACAAGCATTGTGAACATCCTAAAGGCAAACCTTGGCACATTGTTTTTATTTCTAAACTTTATAAAAGAACACAACATAAATAAATGACTCTCTAAAAGTTCCGGTTGTCTCCCAGGCAGCGCTTTCTTTAAAGCCATTAAGCTAGGCATATAGTGCTCAAGTAGTGAATCCACCCGGATCCCAAGGTATATCAAAGCCAATTTTAATTAACAATGATTTGGCATTTAGTAGTGAGCACAAGGAAACATATATCATGCAACAACGAAGCCTAACTCTCTTCCTATGCATCGGCATGTCATAAAAGAACAATTCATGCACACATAGTAAAGGCCAATGCATAGTATAAACAGTTTCTTGCAATTTTATCGTGTGGGAAATATAGAGAGGTGGAGATATAGTTCCTATCTCATAATAATTGCAAGTAGGAGAAGCAAGCACATGCATATTATACTCATCAAAATCATCATGTGTAGTAATAAAAGGCAACCCATCAATATAATCCTTAATAAGCACAAACTTCTCCGATATAGTGTAGTTGGGAGAATTCAAAAAGATAATAGGACTATCATGTGTGGGTGCAATAGAAACAATTTCATGTTTGATATAAGGAACTATAGCAAGTTCATCTCCATAAGAATAATTCATATTGGCATCTTGGCCACAAGCATAGCAAGCATCATCAAAAAGGGATATTTCAAGAGAATCAACGGGATCATAATAGTCATCATAGCAATCATCCTTCGGTAAGCATGAAGGGAAATTAAACAATGTATAAGTTGAAGAGTTACTCTCATTAGAAGGTGGGCACGGGTAGCTAAATCTTCCTCCTTTTGTTCTTCGCTCTCCTCATCATCTTTTTCATCCAATGAGCTCACCGTTTCATCAATTTCTTCTTCCATAGACTCCCGCAAAATATTAGTCTCTTCTTCGACAGCGGAGACTATCTCAATAAGTGCATTAATATCGGAATTGTATTCATAATTCTCATAGCAATATTTGAGGATAGCTAAATTTTCAGGTCTATAAACAACATCATCAAAATCTTCAAACTCTTTAAACATAGATTCAATTTCATAAGCACCCATAAAAGCAACAAATTCTTCTTTTTGTTCCACATCATAGTAATCATATATACCATTAGCATAAGAAGCTAAGGTTTTATTATCATTAAATTTGCATAAAAAGGGAAGGTGTGGAGCCTTCATCCTAGAGCAACAAGTATAATCATAACTCAAGCATACTTGCCGAGCATACCACTTCAATATATAAATTTGATCCCATAATAGTTTCCCTTTTTGTGTCAAGCGATAATCCCTAAAGTATTCACGTTGATCCAATGTTACTCCCATTACCAAATTGAATGGGGTTTTCTCTGGATTATCAAAATAGTACATAATATCTGTCACATAACGAGCATCGAGGGTTTTAGGAGGTTCCCCATCTCCATGAGTAGCAAGTGCACCTAATTTTTTTTGGGTATTTCGTGTTCCATATCCATAACTAAAGATAGAGAACAACTTAGAACAGCAAATAAAAATTACTTAGTGATAAAGCAATCAAGCACACACGAGAATATTCACCCCACGCTATTGCTCCCCGGCAACGGCGCCAGAAAAAGGTCTTGATAACCCACAAGTATAGGGGATCAATTGTAGCCTCTTTTGATAAGTAAGAGTGTCGAACCCGACGAGGAGCTAAAGGTAGAACCAATATTCCCTCAAGTTCTATCGACCACCGATACAACTCTGCGCACGCTTGACGTTCGCTTTACCTAGAACAAGTATGAAACTAGAAGTACTTTGTAGGTGTTTTGGGATAGGTTTGCAAGATAATAAAGAGCGTGTAAACAAAATCTAGGAGCTGTTTAGATAAATACATAATAAAGTAAATATAGCGAGTGTGGAAAAGTGGTGGTAGGAGTTGCGAAATTGTCCCTAAGCAATTGACTACTTTACTAGACCGATAGCAAGTATTATGTGGGAGAGGCCACTACTAGCATGTCATCCCTGACTTGGAATTCTATGCACTTATGATTGGAACTATTAGCAAGCGTCCGCAACTACTAAGGTTCATGAAGGTAAAACCCAACCATAGCATTAAGATATATTGGTCCCCCTTCAATCTCGTATGCATCAATTTCTATGCTAGGCTGAAGCTTCTGTCACCCTTGCCCTCCAATACATAGTCCTATCAACATACAACTAACCCTATGGTGTGATCCACGCGCGCGCTCATATGATGGGCACCAAAGGACAGGAACATAACCACAAGCAAATTAAATTAATCATAGCAATTCATCAACCACTGATAGGACAACGAAAATCTACTCAGACATCATAGGATGGCAACACATCATTGGATAATAATATGAAGCATAAAGCACCATGTTCAAGTAGAGGGTACAACGGGTTGCGGGAGAGTGGACCTCTGTAGATAGAGGGGGGAAGGTGATGGAGATGTTGGTGAAGATGGCGGAGGTGTTGGTGTAGATCGCGATGATGATGATGGCCCCCGGTGGCACTGCAGCGCCACCGGAAGCGAGGGGTAGAGAGCCCCCTCCTCCTTCTTCTTCCTCTTCTTCTTCTTACTTGACCTTCTCCCTAGATGGGAGAAGGGTTTCCCCTCTGGTCCATGGTCTCCATGGCGTGGGAGGAGCGAGAGCCCCTCCGAGATTGGATCTGTCTCTTTGTCTCTCTCTGTTTCTGTGTTCTCCTCTGCTTCCCTTTCACCGTTTCTTTTATATCCGGAGATCCGTAACTCCAATTTTGTTTAATCTTTCGCCTAGAGTTTTCTCATAAAATTAGCTTTCTTGCGGCAAAAGAAGAGCGTCAACCGCCTTACGAGGTGCCCACGAGGGTCCAGGGCGCGCCTGCCCCCCCTGGGGCGCGCCCGCTGCCTCATGGCCCCCTCGGGCACCGTCTCGTGTTGGTTTTACTTCCCAAAAATCATAAATATTCCAAAATAATTCTCCGCCCGTTTTTATCCCGTTTGGATTCCGTTTGATATGGGGTTTCTGCGAAACATGAAACATGCAACAAACAGGAACTGGCACTGGGCACTGGATCAATATGTTAGTCCCAAAAATAGTATAAAAAGTTGCCAAAATGTATATGAAAGTTGCATAATATTGGCATGGAACAATAAAAAATTATGGATACGACGGAGACGTATCAACTTGCAACAACAAAGTAGATGACGTCTAACTTGTTTTTGTAGGGCATGTTGTGATGTGATATGGTTAAGACATGATGTGATATATATTATTGTATGAGATGATCATGTTTTGTAAAAGTTATCGGCAACTAGCAGGAGCCTTATGGTTGTCTCTTTATTGTATGAAATGAAAACACCATGTAATTGCTTTACTTTATCACTATGCGTTAGCGATAGTTGTAGAAGCAATAGTTGGCGAGACAGCCAAGACGCTACGATGGAGATCAAGGTGTCAAGCCGGTGACGATGGAGATCATGACGGTGCTTTGGAGATGGAGATCAAAGGCACAAGATGATGATGCCCATATCATGTCACATATTTTGATTGCATGTGATGTTTATCTTTTATGCATCTTATTTTGCTTAGTACAGCGGAAGCATTATAAGATGATCCCTTAACTAAAATTTCAAGGTATAAGTGTTCTCCCTGAGTATGCACCATTGCGACAGTTCTTCGTCCTGAGACACCACATATGATCGGGTGCGATAAGCTCTGCGTTCACATACAATGGGTGCAAGACAGTTTTGCACATGCGGAATACTCGGGTTAAACTTGATGAGTCTAGCATATACAGACATGGACTCGGAACACTGGAGACCGAAAGGTCAAACGTGAATCATATAGTAGATATGATCAACATAGAGATGTTCACCATTGAAGACTACTCCATCTCACGTGATGATCGGACATGGTTTAGTTGATTTGGATCACGTATCATTTAGATGACTTGAGGGATGTCTATCTAAGTGGGAGTTCTTAAGTAATATGATTAATTGAACTTAATTTATCATGAACTTAGTCCTGATAGTATTTGCAAATTATGTTATAGATCAATAGCTCGCGATATAGCTCCTATATATTTTTGATATGTTCCTAGAGAAAAGTGGAACGATGATAGTAGCAATGATGCGGACTGAGTCCGTGATCTGAGGATTATCCTCATTGCTACAGAGAAGAATTATGTCCTTAATGCACTGCTAGGTGACAGACCTATTGCAGGAGCTGATGCAGACGTTATGAATGTTTGACAAGCTCGGTATGATGACTACTTGATAGTTTAGTGCACCATGCTTTACGGTTTAGAACCGGGACTTCAAAAACGTTTTGAACGCCACTGAGCATATGAGACGTTCTAAGAGCTGAAATTGGTATTTCAGACTCATGCCCATGTCGAGAGGTATGAGACCTCTAACAAGTACTTTGCCTACAAGATGGAGGAGAATGGCTCAGCCAGTGAGCATGTACTCAAAATGTCTGGGTAGTACAATCGGTTAAATCAAATGGGAGTTAATCTTCCAGATAAGATAGTGATTGACAGAGTTCTCTAGTCACTATCACCAAGCTACTAGAACTTCGTGATGAACTATAATATGCAAGGGGATGACAAAAACAATTCCCGAGCTCTTCACGATGCTGAAATCGGCTAAGGTAGAAATCAAGAAAGAGCATCAAGTGTTCATGGTTGACAAGACCACAAGTTTTAAGTAAAAGGTCAAGGGAAAGAAAAGGGAACTTCAAGAAGAATGGCAAGCAAGTTGCCACTACCGTGAAGAAGCCCAAAGCTGGACCAAGCCTGAAACTGAGTGCTTATACTGCAACGGAAATAGTCACTGGAAGTGGAACTGCCCCAAACATTTGGCGGATAAGAAGGATGGCAAAGTGAACAAAGGTATATTTGATATACATTGTTGTGTACCTTACTAGTGTTCGTAGTAGCCCTTGGGTATTTGATACTAGTTCAGTTGCTAAGATTAGTAACTCGAAACAGGAGTTACAGAATGAACAGAGACTAGTTAAGGGCTAGGTGACGATGTGTGTTGGAAGTGATTCCAAGGTTGATAAGATCACCATCACACACTCCCTCTACCTTCGGGATTAGTGTTGAACCTAAATAAATGTTATTTGGTGTTTGCGTTGACCATGAATATGATCGGATCATGTCTATTGCAATACGGTTATTCATTTAAGTCATAGAATAATTGTTGGTCTGTTTACATGAATAAAACCTTCTATGGTCATACACCCAATGTAAATGGTTTATTGAATCTCGATCGTAGTGATACACATATTCATAATATTGATGCCAAAATATGCAAAGTTGATAATGATAGTGCAACATATTTGTGGCACCGCCGTTTAGGTCATATTGGTGTAAAGCACATGAAGAAACTCCATGCGGATGGTCTTTTGGAATCATTTGATTATGAATCATTTGATTCTTGCAAACCATGCCTCATGGGCAAGATGACTAAGACTCCGTTCTCCGGAACAATGAAGCGAGCCACTAACTTATTGGAAATAATACATATCGATGTATGCGGTCCGATGAGTGTTGAGGCTCGCGGTGGGTATCGTTATTTTGTAACCTTCACAGATGATTTGAGCAGATATGGGTATATCTACTTGATGAAACACAAGTCCGAAACATTTGCAAAGTTCAAAGAATTTCAGAGTGAAGTGGAGAATCATCATAACAAGATAATAAAGTTTCTATGATCGGATAGCCGTGGCAAATATTTGAGTTACGAGTATGGCCTTCATCTAAAACAATGTGGAATAGTTTCACAACTCACGCCTCCTGGAACCACTACAAAAAAAGACACATCCGTGACATTTTGGGCCGAACGAATTTTTTTCTGTCATACATATGACACTTCTATGACGATAATTGTGACAAAACCCGGTATCATCATAGATGTGGTGGGCTCCTACTTCTATGACAAAAAATCATGACAGAAAATGGGCTTTTCGTCCTGGGCGGGCCGGAGACGTAGCTGCATGACATTCTTTGGGCCGTCCATGACGGGAAAAACCGTGGTAGAAGCGAGGGCGAGGAAAATTTCGGGGAGTTCCCGGTTACGGTGGGAGGTCGGGGGCCGAGCGATGCGCGTTTCTCTCGTACACGTACGCGTGTGTGTGTGAGGCATTGGCTCTAACTGAACCCGAGCGAGGCGTTGGGCTCTAACTGAACCCGAGCGATTGCACTGCAGGCTACGAGTTACTGAACCCGAGCGATCGATCGATGGCTGTTAACTGAACCCGATCGAGCGATTCCTTTGCTACTGCTGCTAACTGAAGCCGGTCGATTGGATGAACAGTGAGCGTTGCGGGGGGGGGGGGGGGGTGGGGGTGGGGCGGGGGTGGATGAACAGTGAGCGGTGGCGTTGCCTCTGGATGAACAGGACCCCGTGGTGTGGAGGGCCGGATGAACAGTAGACGGTGGGGGGGTGCCCGTGGAGGGGTGGTTGAACATGACCCCGTGGTGTGGAGGGCTGGATGAACAGTAGACGGTGGAGGGGTGCCCGTGGAGGGGTGGTTGAACAGTAGTCGGTGGAGTAGCGCGCGGTGGAGGCTGGATGAACAGGAGCCCGTGGAGGCTGGAGGAGGTCGACGGTGGAGATGAATAGTATCCCGTGGAGTCCCGTTTTGCGGTACGCCACACCTCTCCCGATGAACAGGACCCCCATTTCGACCGTAGGAGGTCCGTTTCGTCCGTTTTGCGGTACGCCACACCCCTCCCGATCAACAGGACCCCCGTTTCGACCGTAGGAGGACCGTTTCGTCCGTTTTGCGGTACCCCACACCCCTCCCGATCAACAGGACCCCCGTTTCGACCGTAGGAGGTCCGTTTCCTCCGTTTTACGGTACGCCACACCCCTCCCGATCAACAGGACCCCGTTCCGAATGTAGGAGGTCCGTTTCCTCCCTTGTGCGGTACGCCAGGCCTCGTTTCCATCGCCTGTTCCGTCCAAGCCCTCCTGATGAACACGACCATGCATTCCGTTCCGACCTAGCCGGTTGGCTCCCACGCGTTCTGTTGCCTCCCGATGAACACGACGCATTCCGTTGCCTCCCCATGAACACGACGCATTTCGTTGCCTCCCCATGAACATGACGACGACGCTGTTTCTCCGTTCCGACACAGCCATGTACACGAGCCCTGGCCGTACGTATGCGCGAGTAGGCGTTCGAGACCCCGCCCGTATGTACACATACGTGGCCGTATTTTCTTTCTTGCACCCTGGCCGCTGTACGTACGTGTACATGCTACGTGCACGCCTCTACTACGACATGTACGCGCCTCTACTACGACACGTGCGCGCCTCTACATCCACCAGTATATATGTACGTACACGTTCGCGACCAGAATGACAACGCTACGTATGCTTCGACCATTTGGGTCCTGACTGTCAGGCACTTCCTTGCCTGCGAAGATGTAGCTGGTGGGTCCCAGCAGTCAGGGGGGCGAATCGTTTTTTTGCCCGGACGCACTTCCTTGCGTGCGAAGATGTAGCTGGTGGGTCCCAGCAGTCAGGGGCAAACATTTTTTTCGCGAAATACGATGGCCCGTCCGGTGGGTCCCCGCTGTCAGGTGGAGGAATAATTATTTTGCACGTAATAAGGAGGCACTTCCTTGCTGCGGCCGTGGACCTAGCTGTCAGCCTCTCCACGTACAGTCCACGTCCGATGGAAGCCGTTCCTTGACCACGTTGACCACGCCGTGCCGAGAGCACCAGGGCGGTGGACGACGGCGAGGCCTAGGAAGGGGACGACGCGGAGCCAGGGCAGATGCGGTAGTGGATGCCCACGCATAGAGGAGTACAAGGGTTCACTGGTTCGCTGCGGTGTGAGGCTGCCATTGCCGCAGAATAACAGGGGGTGTGGGTGAGTAGAAGGATGGCCTGGCCAGCGGTGGGAGTAGTAGGGGGCGGTGAGGCCTCCGCCGCATCGCAGCCGGCCACGAGAGGCAGGAGCACGAGGCACGACCGGTGCTGGTTTGGGCGGCTGGAGCAAGTAGACCAGAGTTGAAGAAGCACTACGGCCGTTGGATGGACATCGTACGGTCACTGGAGCTAGAATCGTGCATATTGACTAAGTTGACAAAGCCCTCCGTCCCCGTCAACTTAGTAGGCCCACAAGTCAGCCTGCCACTATACTGGGTCCCAGCTAACAGGGGAGTATTCATTTTTTTGTGCGTAATAAGGAGGCACTTCCTTGCGTGCGAAGATATAGCTGGTGGGTCCGAGCTGTCAGTGGCGGTAACGTTTTTTTCGTGAAATATAGAGGCCCTTTCGGTGGGTCCCTGATGTCAGGTGGAGGAATCATTATTTTGTGCGTAATAAGGCGGCATTTCCTTGCGTGCGGCTGTGGACCCAGCTGTCGGCCTCTCCACGTACAGTCCACTTCAGATGTATGTCGGTCGTTGACCACGTTAACCAGGCCGCGCCGAGAGCACCAGGGCGGTGGACAACGACGAGGCCTAGGAAGGGAATGACACGGAGGCAGGGAAGACTCGGCAGTTGTTTCCCATGTGGAGGGGAGTATGACTGTACGAGGGTTTACTGGTTCGTCTGCCGTCGCCGGAGAATAACAGCAGGTGTGGGTGAGTAGAGGGATGGCTAGGCCAGCGATGGGAGTATGGTGGGGCGGTGAGGCCTACGCAGCAGCAGAGCCAGCTGCGGGGAGGAGGGAGCAGGCAGTCCCGCCGGTGCTTGTTTGAGTGGCCGAAGCTGGAAGAGCAGAGATTGAAGAAGCACGACGGCCATTGGATGGCCATCCAACAGTCACTGCTTGTGCGTCAACCTTTTTTTAGGAAAGCCTCAAATCTGTGGAAAACAGCATACAACCCATCTGCCATTATTTCTAATAATTTACAGCCCATTTGCTAATTATTAAGGTTTTTTTGGAGCCCATATTCTTTTTGTTCGCATTACAACCCATATTGTGGCTACGGTAAAAAAATTATACGAAATTTTGCATATTTCGGTGCGGTCCGAACTGTTTTTAATCCCGAAATTTCGACTCACATTCAAACTGATTTTAAAAATAAATGTATATCAATATAAAATCCAACAAATTCTCCACGCATAAAAATTAATGTAATTTAAAATCTCAAAATGAAAAAAAAGATATTTGAAACTAATTGCCAGTTTGATGTGTTTTAAAAATGTACAACCCATTTCTCATTACTGATGGGCCATTTTATCGGCCAGCCGAATGAAAGCTCTCCTCGTCTTGAAAGATTTGCAGCCCAACAGGCCTGACAAAGCGACTTACTTGGCAAATCACAAAAAAACTGGGCTATGGCTGTGGACGCAGCTGTCAGCCTCTGCACGTACAGTACTCTTCCGATGGAAGTCGTTCCTTGACCACGTTGACCACGCCGCGCGGAGAGCACCACGGCGGTGGACGACGGCGAGGCCTAGGAAGGGGACATGGCGGAGCCGGGGAAGACGCGGCAGTGGAAGCCCGCGCGGAGAGGAGTACGAGGGTTCACTGGTTCGACTGCGGTGTGAGGCTGCCATCGCCACAGGGCCTAGCCAGCGGTGGGAATAGTAGGGGGCGGTGAGGCCTCTGCGGCAGCACAGCCGGCCACGAGAGGCAGGAGCATGCGGCACGACCGGCGCTGCTTTGGGCGGCTGGAGCAAGAAGACCAGAGGTTGAAGAAGCACTACGGCCGTTGGATGGACATCGTACGGTCACTGGAGCTAGAATCGTTCACATTGACTAAGTTGACAAAGCCCTTCGTCCCTGTCAACTTAGTAGGCCCACAAGTCAGCCTCCCACCAAGGTGGGTCCTAGCTAGCTGGGGGAGTATTCATTTTTTTGTGCGTAATAAGGAGGCACTTTAGGTGGGTCCGAGCTGACAGCGGGGGGAACGTTCTTTTCATGAAATATGGTGGCCCATCAGGTGGGTCCCAGCAGTCAGGGGCAAACATTTTTTTCGAAAAATACGGTGGCCCGTCTAGTGGGTCCCTGCTGTCAGTTGGAGGAATCATTATTTTCTGCGTAATAAGGAGGCACTAACTTGCTGCGGCCGTGGACCCAGCTGAGACTCTCCACGCACAGTATACTTCCGATGGAAGTCGTTCCTTGACCACGTTGACCTTGCCGCGTTCCGTTGCATGCATGCGTCCATGGGCGTGGTGCGTCCCCACTGTCAGCCTCTCACGTACAGTCATCTTCCGATGACTCTCGGTTGTTGACCACGTTGACCACACCGTGCCGAGCGCACCTAGACTGGAACGACCCGGAGATGGGGAAGACGGGGTAGTGGAGTCACAGATGGAGAGGACTGTGAAACTTCACTGGTTCGGGTGCGCGGCAGCACAGCCGCGGTGCCGCCCACGGGAGACAGGAGCAAGAACAGAGGTTGAAGAAGGAGCACGGCTGTTGGATTAACATCCAACGGTCCAGCTGCTAGAATCATTTGTTGATTAAGTTGACAAAGTCGTGCGTACACGTCCGCTTACTAGGCCCACAAGTCAGTCACCAAATCTGACGGGTCCCAGCTGTCAACGGGATGAATATTTTTTTCGCAAAACAAGGAGGAACTTCCTTCCATGCAAAGATACAGCTGGTGGGTCCCAGCTGTCAGGTGGAGGAAACATTTTTTTCATCTTAATAAGGAGGAACTTTCCTTGCGTGCGACCATGGACCTCATGGGTCCCAGCCGTCAGGCTCTCCACGTACAGTCCTCTTCCGATGACTCTCGTTTGTTGACCACGCCGCACCGAACGCAGTGAGGCGGTGGACGACGGCGAGGCCCCAGACGGGAACGACTCGGAGATGGGAAAACGCGGAAGTGGAGTCGCAGATTGAGAGGAGGAGAAGGGTTATAACTAGTTCTGTTGCGGCGTGGGGCTGTAGTCTATGGAGAATAACAGGAGGTGTCGAGGGGTGGAGGGATAGCCTGGCTGGCGGTGGGGTAGCGCTTCGCAGCGATGCGTGCTAAGCAGAGCCACTAGCCGCCGGAGGCCGGACCAGGCGGTCCCGGCGACGCTGTAGGAAGAAGACGAGAGATTGAAGGTGCATGCCGGCCGTTGGATATAAATCCAATGGCTGTGGATGACACAATCATTTGTTGACCAAGTTGACAATGCCCTGCGTAGGCTTCGACCTATTGGCCCACATGTCAGCCTGCAAAAATGTGGCATATATTTAACCCATGTTTTCTAGAATGTATAGTCCATTTGCTGGGCTGGGTGAACAAATAATTTCGCATCAATCAGGCCCATTTATGTTTTCTAAGAAATCCCAGCCCATTTGCACTTCCTTGAAATACACGTATTAGGTGGGCTTGTTATATATATAATGTTATGTTAGAAGGAGCAATTAATATCAAAGAATAAACTGGAGAGGCACATTATATATATATAATTAAGAAATTAGCGAGTTATTGCTCAAAATAAAAATGAGCGCGTTATTATTAAATTGGTCCTTAAAATCTTCGCAAGCTTTTGTACGCAATCACCAGGATTTTCCTTGCCTGTGAGTCAAAAACAACCAGGATTTTCCTTGCCAACTTCCGTTAAACATTTACTTTTATAAGTTAATAACACGTGGGATGTTTTTATAATGTATATATAAGTCTATATAAAATATACGATAATAGTAATAATATAAATATATATAATGTGGTTAGAAGGGAAAACATAAATTGGACACAACATTACTTTTATAAGAGACCTGCGTTTTATACCCCACAGTAGGCATACTAACAAGTTCATACACAAATACAACAGAAAAGGTAAACATTCATATCAAACTCAGGTTCACAGGACACGTTCATATTCATAGCCAACATTCACTATCAACAACTCAAAAGATTCATATATACACAAGCTCAGCATATCTATGCATCCAAATGATTCATAGATCACACGACAATATTCATACATAATTCACAAAAAGATTCAGATATACACATGTTCAGTATGTTTATGCATCCAAATGATTGAGATCACAGCCAATATGAGGTACAGACTGGTAAATGGTGTTCAATCGGAGGTACTTCTTGCTAAAATTAGTTCTTGTATGAGTAAACTTTCGAGTACATAAGAGGCAGCACAGACAATCTGAACTTTGCTTGTAGGTTTATCCTCAAATAGTGGCCTCGTGCCGAGGGAGGTTTGAGCAACTTGGCCACTACTTTCATCCAACTAGTTTACTGGCTCATCTTGGTCCTGTATCTCGCCAAAATTCTACATTGCACACGAGAAAGGAGGCGGTTGAGAAAATGAACCACCCAATTTTTTTGTGCAGTTCAACTGAAATTGAGCACCCTTGGCGTGCAGACTGATTAAGTGCCAGATGAATATACGCATCAACCAACTTGTCTGGAATCTTTAGACTCCATGCCATATAGTTCGCTACCATATGTGCCGATAACCAAAAGGCACAAGTTGGGACCAAAGACTGGACTGCGTTTTTCTGGGCTATGCACCAAGCAATATTTTTGGCGTTCACTCTCCTAATACTTGGAGTTTGAAAATTGGTTGACACCGGTTGATACTCGAATGAATATAGGCACTTCTTGTCAACATCGATGCTTGTCTGAGTGAACTTTGGAGTACATAGTAGCAGCATAAGTACCTGTCCATCTGATCATTTTGTGCAGTTCTACTGAAATCACCCGATGTAATGATTTGCCTGCGAGTTCAGGCTCCAAATTACTCCTTTATGAAATCGGCAAACAGTAGCACAATACCAAATTACCAATACATATGACAGGCACAATAATCAGGATAAAGACCAGCACCAACCTGTGTGCGGTAGCATATCAATTACTATTTCCTTTGACTGGAAGCCGAGATAAGCCAAGCGACTAACATCAAAGGAAGAAAGCAAGCGGAGATTAGCGACTGGCAGGAAAGGACGGAAGTTGTCGAGGCAATGAAGCACCCAAAGTTTTTGTGCAGTTCCACCAAAATCGAGCATCCCTGTTGGCACATATATTGAGAGAGTGAGATTACTGTAATAGTGGGACTAGTTGATGAAACATACACTAACAAATAGAAGCACCCTCATTATCTTAATGGGTAAAGTTAGCAACATAGTAGTCTTTCTTAACGAGAGGTATTAGTTTATTTAATCAGTGCCAATTAGCTCAACTCAACACTCAAAGCATTGCCATTTATCATAGGTTGCAAAACTTTGACGTGCAAAGATAAAGGAGTTTCTCATGACAGTAGCACGATACAAATAGAGATGACAGCAAACTAATATGGACGAAGGCGTTAGGCCCGTACCAACCTGAGAAAAAAGCTTATTCATGTAGTCCCATAAGAGATGATAAGGCACTCACTGGAATCACACAATAGTATATATTTTTGTGCACTTCAAATGTATGGTTGAAATCACTCTTGTTTACCAGTGCTGAGATTATATCAAAAGATTATCAAGAACTTCCAGCAGAGTTAACGCACTGGCTGGGATACAGTTCATTGTATTGTCTTGTGTAGTTCCACTAAAATGTATGATTGGCACAACATGATCCCTGTTTGCACAAGTAGGAACAAGGTGAAACCTTCATTAGCTTAGTGATAAAGGATAGGAAGACATTAGCATATTACTCAAATAGTAGCATCAAATTCATGATGGACAATACGCAAAACATTGCCTCATTGAACCAATGGCAATAAATTGACATGCAAAACAATAGCACTATTATGTCATGACACTACTAATATTCCCTCCCTGCTCCACCACATGATTCACCTCCATAGACAAACATACACACGTACATGATTCAGCATAGGGTCCTACTAAAGATTTGTTTAACTCCAACAGGAAAATTAGGCAGTAATAAATTAGTGGTACTTAAGTACTCCTAATTAATTAAGTGAGACAGCAGAAGTGGAAGGGCTCCCTGGAGGATCGTCTCACATGTAAGGTAGTCGTTGCCGGAGCCCTTGAATGGCCTCGACTGAGGCCTCTGGCTTCAGCAAGATCACCTTGGCACTGTTTATTCTTCTTCTTCTTCTTCCTCTTCATGCTCTGTTTCTCTTTCTCCTCACCAGTTGGTGAAACCAAGTACATGATTGGCCTTCTAATTCAGAATTGGTTTTGTCAGTGAGGGAGTACAAGTGTACTAGTAAAAAATAGCATTATTTTCTCATGGCGGTCGGAAAATAGAGACGAACACATGCATTAAATATCATTCTTACCTAAAGGAAGGTTATGGCGCCAATATGGATGATGAGGATTGGAACACAGATCTCCCTTTGCGCAGTTCCACCAAAATGAACCAACTGTTCCATTCTGACATTCCAGTTAAACAGCACAAAAGTCACTTCTTTTAAGAAGAGTTTTGTGGAGTGCACCAAAAGGTCACAACAGCAACCAGGTGAATTGGATATCCCTATTTGCACAAAAAGGCACATATGAAACAGTCAGAGTCTCAAACAATTATAGGCAAAAACATTTGGCTAAACTTGTCATGGCTTATAACAGTGGCATGGCTTCATTTTTACCAGGGACATTAGATTAAGAACAGCTAAGGCTGCGTTCGATTCATAGGTTTGGTGCAGGATTTTCATAGGAACACAATTCCTATGGTATTCTTTCCCTTCCAACCATTCAGAACAAGGGAAAGGTGAATAGTGTTCCATAGGAAAGATGGTCTGGTAGTACTGATTCGATAGGATTAGAAACATCCACGCGCTGCTCATTTTTGGGCGAAAGCCCGAGGCAGGCGCTCGCTGCCATGCGTTGGACAGGTTGCTGTGCCGTGTTGCCGAAATAAAAAAATCAACCTATGTGTGGTACGTGAGGTGAGGACAAGAGTAGTCACTGTGCAGCTGAATAAACAAATATCATCTCATACTGCCAAGCATGCTACTCTAAAAAAACAAATATGTACATTTCGTAGTCCATCCGAACACATTCTCTTGAGAGTTTCCTCCGGTTCGCTGTTCCATTGTTTTATACCTACATTCCTTTCCTATTCCTCTATTTTTCATCAAGACCTATGTTTTCTGCCCCTTTATTCCGAACGGAGCCTAAATATTTGGTATAAGGGCATGGGACAGTGGGTGCACTAGCAGTCCAGCACCATGTACGTAAACAGGGGCATAAAGTGGTGATTCATAGTTTGTTGCCCCGAGAAACAAACATCCAAGAAACATATCTGGGTTGGTCCCATTTTTGTTCACTCTAGCCACCTACTCCTATGTGTGGATAGCAAATCTAGTCCTGGTCATACCACTGTGTACAGCGTTACCCCTATATTTCCCTTTCCGACCAAGAGACCGGTTGGATGACCAGTCTGTACTACTTTCACCCCCTTTCCTTCCTGTTTGTACCAAGTCCGATGTACATACTAAATTCCCCCACCCCCACTTTATATCTTGTTTGAACCAAGTACTCCCTCCGTCCGGAATTACTTGTCATCAAAATGGATGTGTCTAGAACTAAAATACATCTAGATACATCCATTTCAATGACAATTATTTTCGGACGGAGGGAGTACAAGATTCGACTCCATGAAGTAGATTTACCTCTAACAATAGAAGAAAAAAAATGTGATGTTGGACCATCCGATCGAGAGGGGCTGAGAGGTAGAAAATGATGCACATGCAGCAACGTAGCAAGCTGGGGAAGTAGAGCTAAGGCGGTTTCGAACGAAGATATACCTGAAGGTCATTGGGATGTGGATAGGTGGACGGCGGGAGGCCGGATCCGCCCACAGGCAACGACGAAGGGATCGGAGGACCTCCCACACCGGCGCTCGGCCAGAGATAACGGTGCGGCCAGCAGTGGGTCTCCTCCCTCGCTGTCGACGATGGCCTAAACGCTGCCCCTCCTCCCCTTCACCGGCGGAGGGGGATACGTCCGGATTTGTAACCAACGGTGAGGATAGAAAGCCAGTGTTTTTTGAAGGGAGAAAGACAGTGTTACTACCCCTATCTTGTTTAGATCTGGAGAGGATGAGAGTGTGTGAATAGAGCAACCTTAGCAAGCAAGCGCGGAGGCTCCGGCCTATATATACATAGTGGGGTAGTTTTCCTTTTTCACTCCATCAAAACAATCGTTTAAAATTGTGTACTACTACATGCCAGGTCACGGTTTTTTAGTTGTTGATTGTTTTTTGAGATAGCTACCCGCTTGTTCCAAGTGGTGTTACGGTGTGCCAGGTCGCACTTTGTATCGTTCAAGTCTGGTAGTACAAGTCCCTCCATTAAATGAACAACCACCCCCTCGTAAAAATTGTGAACAAGCCCACAGCTAAAATTAGCGGAAACGTGGGTTGCCCCAACATGCATTATTATTTATATTTTCTACTCCCTCTGTTCCTAAATATAAGTCTTTTTTATTAGCGACACTTAAGAGAAGAATTTTTTTTATTAGCAGTGAACCCCACATGTCATAGACACAAAAATTGTGGCAAGATTCCCATAGGCAAGCCAAAGTGTGTCTAACAATTTGAGCAACTCAGGTTAGGCAAGTGTGGCAAGTGTGGGAAAAATAATGTGGCAACATAAGACAAACATAGTCACAATCCAAACAGCCCCGTAATTTTTTGTGACATGCATGAAAATTTGGTTAGTTAAATTTATAGTCAAAATTTGGCAAGGTGCATCAAATCAACACATGCAAGTATCAAAAGGAAAGTCACGGCATGCATGCATGCATTGTACTCCCTCCGTTTCCAAATATAAGTCTTTTTAGAGATTGCAACAAGTGACTATATACGAAGCAGAATATGTCTACTCCTACATACGAAGTACTCCCTCCGTCTAGGTGTGTAAGTCATCTTACGAAAAACCAAATAATCCCAAAACACTTAGGCACGGTACATTAACTCCCTCTTCGTTTCTTGTTTTGTGACATATCAACCAATAAGAGATGTGGTTCGTGCATGCTTTCAATGACTTGAGACTACCAAACATGACATGTAGTGGTTAGTTCATTGCATGCAATGCTATTAATTAGTAAAAAGACATTAAGTTTTCTCGTTTTCCTCTCCGCCTTGGTCGCGATGCACAACGTAAGATGACTTACACACCTAGATGGAGGGAGTAGCCCATTTGAAATGTGTAAAAAGACTTATATCGAGTGCAGTGCTTTGATGTGTCGCGTCAACTCATACAAGACCGAGAAATTTGATTACTACAACACCCTCTCCCTCACGGACTGAGCTCCAGTGCCTTAACTGCACCTGCCTTTGGCTGCATGACAGGAGGGCCAACCACCTATTGGGCCCACCTGTCATAGACGCAAAGGCAGGAGCAGTAAGTAGAAGCTTTTGCTACATGCTATCCCTCCCGCACGAGGTGGACGGACATGCAGTAGTGGATTTGATACTGTAGAAGTAGGAGTAACATCATTGTTCGTCTTCTCGAAGAGGCGAAGAGCCAAGCGCAACCCGAACATGGCGATTGCGAACGCTCGCGTGGTGCGGTTCCTTGGAGTACTAGCCAGGCTCTTGCATGAGACAAAATTGCTATTGTTTAACAATTAAACTCCATTATCCATTGGTTCATACTCATTCTGCATAGGTCCACGCGCTTAGCACCGTTTCCTCCTGGGGTCACCAATGTTTATTTGCTAATTAATAGCATTGCATGCAATGAACTAGCCATTGCAAGTCATTAAAAGCATGCACACCTCTCATCTCTTATTGGTTGATATGTCAAGAAACAAGAAACAAGGTAGAAGTTAATGCACCGCGCCTAAGTGTTTGAGGACTATTTGGTTTTCGTAAGATGACTTACACACCTAGACGGAGGGAGTAGTATAGCCCTGTAAACCGGAAAGGAGTATTTGCCTTTCTAGAGATTTCAACAAGTGACTAGACTACACCGTGTGCAGTATTCCCTCCCTTCCGGTTTATAGGGCTCAAATCTCAGATCTCATGAACCAAGGCATTTTGCGATTGGAGGAATGTATCTCGTACTTTACAAAACTACCCTAATTAAACTCATGCATTAATTACGTAGTTCTCTCGTTTTCCTCTCCGCCTTGGTCGCGGTGCATAATATTGAGCACTCCTATATGACTAGCCGCTCTATCTACATGCGGGACATTTCAAAGCATCCGGGCCCGCGTGCCATCCACCAAATCACAGCGAGGTGCTACAGTCAAGACTCACATGTCACCCCGGTGTGGCCATCATGACCCATCATATCACAAAACCCACACCTTTACCAGCAGTGGTAAGGTGGCCTCCAAGTTGGACTGGACAAAGCAACCATCATTTCACTGGAACGCTCATTCAAGCCCTTTCTTCCCTTTCTTGAAGAAAAACTCACTCCAGGCTACTCACTTCTGCCATTTTTCTTCTATACCGACGAAGGAAAGGTGGGCGAATCAGTTATGCTGCTATATTTTCATTCCAACAATCTTCTTTTTGCGAAGCACCGACCGATTCTCACATCCTATTCTTTTCCCGTTTTCATTGCGATTGTGGTTTCCTTTCGATTGCTTTTTGTTTGTCAGTGCATTGATGGATCTTGGAGCACTAGGCAAAGAGTTGCCGGCGGACAACCCACTAGAGACAGCGATCTCCAGGAAGCGAGCACCGACCAACGAGTTGACCATGTTGGCGGGCCAACCCATGGAGATGAAGAACTCCATGAAACAAGCACTTGCCAAAGAGTTGAGGACGTTGGCGGATGAACTCCTCAAAGAAAGTTGGAAGAACAGCAAGGGCCCCACCGTGCCTACCCCAGGAACTCTGATTGCCACCTATGTGAGGCTCAAGACCGAGTTTGAGGAGATAGTCGCCGCTGAGTAGCAGTATTCCCCTGGCAAGGCGATGGCCCCCATCGAGGACGATGAGATGGCCCCCGGAGGGATGAGATCCCCCGGTGAGTTGCACAAGGTAAAAAATAATGGCTTATTACCATAGTTGTGGTTTTTGATTATTTTCAATGTGCTTGCTAATATGTTAGGGTTGTGCAGGTGCCGGTGGACATCCTTGATGATTCCGATGTCGTGGCCCGTCCTGTTGGCATCGCCCCGGAGATCGATTCCGATGCCGCTGTCCATCCTGTGGACATCGCCCCAGAGATCGATTCCGATGTCGCGGTCAGTCCTGTGGACATCGCCCCAGAAATCGATTCCCATGCCGTTGTCCGTGCTGTGGTCATTGCCCGAGAGATCGATGACAAGAAATAGTTGGTCGCGCTAATCCTTCAGGGTAGTTTGCATTACCCTGTGTTTAATTACCAGAACGATGCGTGTTATCAAACCATCTTAGGGCGAGTGCACTGTCTTGTGTGGGCGGATCTTGCTACTTTTGTTTGATAGTGAATCATGCGATGAATCATGCGAACCCTCTCTGAGTTATGGAAACAGATGTATCCTCACCAGCTTTCGATGTAATATATGGCATGCTTAGATGTAAGTTTGAACTGTTTATCATATCAGCAGGGCTTCTTTGATGATTCTTGGTGTTAGTAGGCTAGCTACTGTGCGAGCTATAATACTTGCAAAACACTCACCGAAGAGAAACGTTGGGGCTGATGAGCTCGTGGTACGCTTATACTTATCCCTCGTTGATCGACCAATAGCCCTAGCTCCTAAAATTGTAGGCTTAGCGATCGATCAGACAATAGTCGACATACATTCAGGCCTCATTTGGTTCATAGGGTAGGAAAATCGTAGCAAAAGTACAGAGAACATACAACATAAAATCATAGCAGTGCAGTGACGTACTCCCTCCGTTCCAAAATAGATGACCTAGGCGGGCTAATTTGGCCTAGTGGGTTTCAGTGATATGACGTGGTACAGTGCCGTCCAGTCTTCGCGTGTGGTAGCAGTATTGCGGGTATAGTAAGTTTTCTTGAAGAAGCGGAATTCAACGAAGTCATGATGGTTCCTTCGTCCGAACAACTTACAGTGGGAAAGGTTGGGCCTGCGATACGACCGGGGTAGACCAGGATAATTTTGTGCATGGCAGGTGGACCAAGATGGTCGACGTCCCACATGTCCGTGAATGGAAGTATTCTTTCCGATATAGAGGACGAGCAACGAGTATTCATTGTTTATTTTTGATGAAAGCTATTGTCTCCACTATTACGACGGAGGAGTGTGAAACACGGTAGCCTAGTGAACTTGGCATGTGCACCACTCCCTCCTTCCTCTTGTAATGCCTAGGTGTACCGTATGCTCATTACCATTAACATGAAAAGTGACATTGCCTTTGTTGCAATCAATAACAGCCCCTGCGGTGTTAAGGAAAGGTCTTCCAAGAATAATAGACATACTATCATCCTCGGGAATATCGAGAATAACAAAGTCCATTAAAATAGTAACGTTTGCAACCACAATAGGCACATCCTCACAAATACCGACAGGTATAGCAGTTGATTTATCAGCCATTTGCAAAGATATTTCAGTAGGTGTCAACTTATTCAAATCAAGTCTATGATATAAAGAGAGAGGCATAACACTAACACCGGCTCCAAGATCACATAAAGCAGTTTTAATATAATTTCTTTTAATGGAGCAAGGTATAGTAGGTACTCCGGGATCTCCAAGTTTCTTTGGTATTCCACCCTTAAAAGTGTAATTAGCAAGCATTATGGAAATTTCAGCTTCCAGTATATTTCTTTTATTAGTAATGATATCCTTCATATACTTAGCATAAGGATTTGTTTTGAGCACATCAGTCAATCGCATACGCAAAAAGATAGGTCTAATAAAGCGCTCAAAATCCTCATCATCCTTTTTCTTGGATGGTTTGGGAGGAAACGGCATGGGTTTCTGAACCCATGGTTCTCTTTCCTTACCATGTTTTCTAGCAACAAAGTCTCTTTTATCATAACGTTGATTCTTTGATTGTGGGTTATCAAGATCAACAGCAGGTTCAATTTCTACATCATTATCATTACTAGGTTGAGCATCATCATGAACATCGTCATTAACATTTTCACTAGGTTCATGTTCATTACCAGATTGTGTTTCAGCATCAGACATAGAGATATCATTTGGATTATCAGGTGGTTCAGCAATAGGTTCACTAGAAGTTTGCACAGTTCTATCATTTTTCTTTTTCTTCTTTTTAGAAGAACTAGGAACATCCATATTATTTCTCTGAGAATCTTGCTTGATTCTCTTAGGGTGGCCTTCAGGATACAAAGGTTCCTGAGTCATTCTACCAGTTCTAGTAGCCACTCTAACAGCATAATAATTTTTCTTACTATTCATTTCATCAAGCACTTCTTTTTGAGCTTTAAGTACTTGTTCTACTTGAGTGGTAACCATAGAAGCATGTTTGCTAACAAGTTTAAGTTCACCTTTAATATTAGCCATATAATCACCCAAGTATTTAATCATATCAGAATCATATTTCAATTGTCTACCAAAATAAGGATTGAAGTTTTCTTTGTTTGAAAATAAAATTATCAAACTCTTCTAAGCATTGTCTAGCAGACTTATAGTGAGGGATATCACCTTCATCAAATCTATAGAGAGAATTTACCTTTACTACCTGTGTCGGGATATCGGGATCAGGAGGTTCTTCAATAAATAAAGGATTAAGATCATATGTTTCTTCGACAGGCTGTGACCTAAGAACATGTATTTCTTCAATAGGAGGTAAATTCTTAACATCTTCAACTTTAATACCTTTCTCTTTCATAGATTTCTTTGCCTCTTGCATATCTTCGTGACTGAGAAATAGAACACCTCTGTTCTTCGGAGTTGGTTTAGGAATAGGCTCAGTAATTGGAGCAGGAGCTGGCTCAGGAGCTGGCTCAGGAGGTGCCAAATTATTTTCATTTGTCAACATATTATTCAATAGAATTTCAGCTTCATCTGGTGTTCTTTTCCTGAAAAGAGAACCAGCACAACTATCTAGGTAATCTCTGGAAGCATCGGTTAGTCCATTATAAAAGATATCAAGTATTTCAGGTTTCTTAAGAGGATGATCAGGCAAAGCATTAAGTAACTTGAGAAGCCTCCCCCAAGCTTGTGGGAGACTCTCTTCTTTAATTTGCACAAAGTTGAATATTTCCTTTAAAGCAGCTTGTTTCTTATGAGCAGGGAAATATTTAGCAGAGAAGTAATAAATCATATCCTGGGGACTACGCACACAACCAGGATCAAGAGAATTAAAGCATATCTTAGCATCACCCTTTAATGAGAACGGAAATATTTGAAGTATATAGAAGTAGTGCGATCTCTCATCATTAGTGAACAGGGTGGCTATATCATTTAATTTAGTAAGATGTGCCACAACAGTTTCAGATTCATAACCATGGAAAGGATCAGATTCAACCAAAGTAATTATATCTGGATCAATCGAGAATTCATAATCCTTATCGGGAACACAAATAGGTGAAGTAGCAAAAGTAGGGACAGGTTTCATTTTATCGCTAAGTGATTCTTTGTTCCATTTAGCTAATAACCTCTTCGGCTCATATCTATCTTTGCAAGCTAAAATAGCGGCAGAAGATTCCATATCAAAAACATAACCCTCAGGAATAACAGGCATATCTTCATCATCACTTTCATCATTATAATCAGATTCAATAATTTCTTTCTCTCTAGCCCTAGCAATTTGTTCATCAAGAAATTCACTAAGGGCACAGTAGTATCAGGCATAGAAGCAGTTTCATCATAAGTATCATGCATAGCAGAAGTGGCATCATCAATAACATGTGACATATCAGAACGAATAGCAGAAGCAGGTTTAGGTGTCACAAGCTTACTCATAACAGAAGGTGAATCAAGTGCAGAGCTAGATGGCAGTTCCTTACCTCCCCTCGTAGTTGAGGGATAAATTATTGTCTTAGCGTCTTTCAAGTTCTTCATAGTGTCCAGCAGATATAAATCCCAAGTGACTCAAAGAATAGAGCTATGCTCCCCAGCAACAACGCCAGAAAAAGGTCTTGATAACCCATGAGTATAGGGGATCGCAACAGTTTTCGAGGGTAGAGTATTCAACCCAAATTTATTGATTCGACACAAGGGGAGCCAAAGAATATTCTCAAGTATTAGCAGCCGAGGTGTCAATTCAACCACAGCTCGAAACTTAGTATCTGCAGCAAATTGTTTAGTAGCACAGTAATATGATAGTGGTGGTAACGGTAACAAAAGAGTAAAGAAAGCAAAGTAATATTTTTGGTATTTTGTAGTGATTGTAACAGTAGCAACGGGAAAGTAAATAAGCGTAAACCAGTATATGGAAAGCTCGTAGGCACCGGATCAGTGATGGATAATTATGTCGGATGCGGTTCATCATGTAACAGTCATAACATAGGGTGACACAGAACTAGCTCCAATTCATCAATGTAATGTAGGCATGTATTCCGGATATAATCATACGCGCTTATTTAAAAGAACTTGCATGACATCGTTTGTCCTACCCTCCCGTGGCAGCAGGGTCCTAATGGAAACTAAGGGATATTAAGGCCTCCTTTTAATAGAGAACCAGAACAAAGCATTAGCACATAGTGAATACATGAACTCCTCAAACTATGGTCATCACCGGGAGTGGTCCTGATTATTGTCACTTCAGGGTTGCCGGATCATAACACATAGTAGGTGACTATAGACTTGCTAGATAGGATCAAGAACTCACATATATTCATGAAAACATAATAGGTTCAGATCTGAAATCATGGCACTCGGGCCCTAGTGACAAGCATTAAGCATAGCAATGTCATAGCAACATCAATCTCAAAACATAATGGATATTAGGGATCAAACCGTAACAATACTAACTTGATTACATGATAAATCTGATCCAACCCATCACCGTCCAGCAAGGCTACGATGGAATTACTCACACACGGCGGTGAGCATCATGAAATTGGTGATGGAGGATGGTTGATGATGACGACGGCGACGATTCCCCCTCTTCAGAGCCCCGAACGGACTCCAGATCAGCCCTCCCGAGAGGTTTTAGGGCTTGGCGGCGTCTCCGTATCGTAAAACGCGATGATTTCTTCTCTCTTATTTTTTTCTCCCCGAAAGCAAATATATAGAGTTGGAGTTGGCGTCGAAGGAGGTCCAGGTGGCCCACGAGGTAGGGGGACGTGCCCTAGGGGGGGGGCGCCCCCCACCCTCGTGGACAGGGTGTGGGCCCCCGGGTCTTCATCTTTGGCGAGGATTTTTTACTATTTTTTATAAGACATCCCGTGGAGTTTCAGGTCATTCCGAGAACTTTTGTTTTCTTCACATAAAACAACATCATGGCAATTCTGCTGAAAACAGCGTCAGTCCGGGTTAGTTCCATTCAAATCATACAAGTTAAAGTCCAAAACAAGGGCAAAAGTGTTTGGAAAAGTAGATACGACGGAGACGTATCAACTCCCCGAAGCTTAAACCCTTGCTTGTCCTCAAGCAATTCAGTTGACAAATCGGAAGAGAAAAAGAAAACTTTTGCAAACTCTGTTTGCTCTTGTTGTTGTAAGTATGTAAAGCCAGCATTTGGGTTTTCAGCAAAGATCATAACTAACCACATTTGCAATAATTCTCAGGTCTCATAATTACTCATATCAATAGCATAATCAACTAGCAAGCCATAATAATAAATCTCGGATGACAACACTTTCTCAAAATAATCATAATATGACATAACAGGATGGTATCTCGCTAGCTCTTTCTGAGACCGCAAAACATAAATGCAGAGCACCTTTAAAGATCAAGGACTGACTAGACATTGTGATTCATGGTAAAAGAGATCCAATCATAGTCATACCCAATATAAATTAACAGTAATGAATGCAAATGACAGCTGTGCTCTCCAGCTAGTGCTTTTTAATAAGAGGGTGATGACTCAACATAAAAGTAAATAGATAGGCCCTTCACAGAGGGAAGCAGGGATTTGTAGAGGTGCCAGAGCTTGGTTTTGAAATAGAGATAAATACTATTTTGAGCGGCATACTTTCATTGTCAACATAGCAACTAAGATATGGCGATATCTTCCATGCTACAGACATTATAAGCGGTTCCCAAACAGAATGGTAAATTTTATACTCCCCCTCCACAAACAAGCATCAATCCTTGGCTTGCTCGAAACAACGAGTGCCTCCAACATACATCAGGTCCCGGGGGAGTTTTGTTTGCAATTAAATTTTGATTTAATTTGCATAAAGCATGGGACTGGGCATCCCGGTGACCAGCCATTTTCTCGTGAGTGAGGAGCAGAGTCCACTCCTCTTGAGAATAACCCGCCTAACATGGAAGATAAGGGCAGCCTTGGTTGATACATGAGCTATTCGAGCATACAAAACAGAATGTTTATTTGAAGGTTTTAGAGTTTGGCACATACAAATTTACTTGGAACGGCAGGTAGATACCGCATATAGGAAGGTATAGTGGACTCATCTGGAATAACTTTGGGGTTTAAGGGATTGGATGCACAAGCAGTATTCCCGCTTAGTACAAGTGAAGGCCAACAAAAGACTGGGAAGCGACCAACTAGAGAGCGACAACAGCCATGTACATGCATTAAAATTAATAAACATTGGATGCAAGCATGAGTAGGATATAATCCACCATGAGCATAAATATCGTGAAGGCTATGTTGATTTGTTTCAACTACATGCGTGAACATGTGCCAAGTCAAGTCACTTAAATCATTCAAAGGAGGATACCACCCCATCATACCACATCATAACCATTTCAATAGCATGTTGGCACGCAAGGTAAACCATTATAACTCATAGCTAATCAAGCATGGCACAAGTAACTATGATCTCTAATTGTCATTGCAAACATGTTTATTCATAATAAGCTGAATCAAGAATGATGAACTCATCATATTTACAAAAAACAAAAGAGGTCGAGTTCATACCAACTTTTCTCATCTCAGCCAGTCCATCATATATCATCATAATTGCCTTTCACTTGCACGACCGAACGATGTGAATAATAATAAGAGTGCACGTGCATTGGAGTAAGCTGGAATCTGCGAGCATTCAATAAACAGGAGAAGACAAGGCAATATGGGCTCTGGGTTAAATCAATAATAATGCATATAAGAGCCACTTCAACAATTTAATCATGGTCTTCTCCTATCGACCCCCAAAGAAAAGAAAAGACATAAAAACTATTTACACGGGAAAGCTCCCAACAAGCAAAAGAAGAACAGGAAATACTTTTGGGTTTTCTTTTTACTTACTACTACTGCAGCAGAAAAGTAAACTACTACTAATTTTTTTGGTTTTTTCTTAAGGTTTAACAAACACACAAGAAGAAAGCAGAAAAAAGAAAATAAACTAGCATGGATATTACAGTGAAAGAGTATGAGCACCGAGATCTAGCAGCGAGTGTGTGTGTACATAAATGTAATGTCGGTGATAAATACGTACTCCCCCAAGCTTAGGCTTTTGGCCTAAGTTGGTCTATTGCCAGGGATAGCCTGGTGGGTACCCGTAGGTGTAGCTGGGGTCGTACTGCGACGAAGAATAGCTAGGATCATACTGTGATGCAGCGGTTATCGCCTGCTGAGCTGCTGCGTGGAGTCGGGCTGCCTCCGCTCTCCTCTCGTTCTCATACGACTCTTCTCTGGTAATAGTATATCTTTGTTTCGCCTGGGAATCAAAGAAGGCAGGAGCAGGGAGAGTAATACGGACAACATGCCGTTTATTAAAAATTAAACGATATAAGAGAGGTGATTCAAGCCTCTCGACAAACTGGTGCGAAACCATAGAGTTATAATCTAAATATGCAGGAGGCAACTCCGTATCACCCTCGCGAATGTCTACCTCAAGAAAATTAGCTAAGCGGGTTGCATAAATTCCTCCAAAGAAATCCCCATTAAATCTATTGTGATGCAACCTACGAGCTACAATGGCTCCCATATGATAAGATTGGTCTCCTAACACAGCACTCCTAAGAATGCTAAGGTCAGGGACACACATGTGACATGCTTCATCCTTAGCATTTATGCATCTACCGATGAAGAGAGCAAAATAATGTATAGCAGGAAAGTGAATGCTCCGTATGGCAGCCTGCATTATATCTCTAGATTCCCCTACAATTATACTAGCAAGAAAGTTTCTAAATTCAGATTTAGGGGGATCCCTAACACTGCCCCACGATGGAAGTTTGCAAGCAAAAGTGAAATCCTCTAAGTCCATGGTATAAGATTTGTCATAAAGATCAAACATGACTGAAGGAGAATTACGCGAAGATGAATACTCAAACCTCCTCACAAATGAACTTGTGAGATCATGATACTGGGGTCATTTGTTAGCCTCAAAATCCTCAAGACCGGAATTGTGCAAATATGCTTTAAATTCTTCTTTAATTCCTGCACGATCCATAAAATTTTCCGACGGCCATTCGCAAGGTCGCACTAGAGCGTCTCTTGGTGGTTCCTCGTCAGCATCCCGCATAGCAATCCTTGGTCCTTGCTTCTTAGAGGAACCACCTTAGAACATCTTCCTAAGCATATTGCTTTTCTCTGAAAAATTTCTGAAATTTTTAGTAACTTCAAACAAAAGTGAACCAACTTCAATAAAACTGATAGCAACTACTCCTGCAAGTGCCTAGAGCCTATATCAAGCATTAGAACTACTTGGAACCATATAAATTTGACATGCAAGCTCAAGAACATGGTCACCAAGGCAGCAAAAATTTGCAAAGAATAAAGCACTAGAACAAAAACTAATTGGACCAATGGAGGAGTTACACACCAAGGAACAATCTCCCCAAGCAGTTTTGCGAGAGGTGCTTTGAGCAAGGAGATCTGGGATAAGTGGAGGAGGGCCACCATGGGCCCACGAGGCAGGGGGTGGCCCAGGGGGGTAGGGCGCGCCCTCCACCCTCGTGGCCAGGTGGCAGCTCCCCCGCAGTAATTTTTGCACAGAAAATCCTCAAATATTCCCAAAAAAATCATATTAAATTGGCATGGCATTCTAAGGACTTTTATTTTCGGGATATTTTTATATTGCACGGATAAATCAGGAAACAGACTGAAAAATACTATTTTTACTTTATTTCAAATAATTACAGAAAGTATGGAGAGTGTATAGAAGTTTGTGCTTCTAGTTTCATCCATCTCATACTCATCAAAAGGAATCCACTAACAAGGTTGATCAAGTCTTGTTAACAAACTCATTCCGATAATCATGGAACCAGAGAAATTTCGAATAACACTATGTTACCTCAATGGGGATATGCACATCCCCTATAATAAGTATATCATATTTCTTCTTGATAGTAGGAAGAGGAAATTCAAAACCTCCAAACAAAATCGATGGAATTTTTCCAATAGAGTTGATACTATGAACTTGAGGTTGTTTCCTCAGAAAGTTTACCGTATGCTCATTACCATTAACATGAAAAGTGACATTGCCTTTGTTGCAATCAATAACAGCCCCTGCGGTGTTAAGGAAAGGTCTTCCAAGAATAATAGACATACTAACATCCTCGGGAATATCGAGAATAACAAAGTCCGTTAAAATAGTAATGTTTGAACCCACAATAGGCACATCCTCACAATTACCGACAGGTATAGCAGTTGATTTATCAGCCATTTGCAAAGATATTTTAGTAGGTGTCAACTTATTCAAATCAAGTCTGCGATATAAAGAGAGAGGCATAGCACTAACACCGGCTCCAAGATCACATAAAGCAGTTTTGATATAATTTATTTTAATGGAGCAAGGTATAGTAGGTACTCCGGGATCTCCAAGTTTCTTTGGTATTCCACCCTTAAAAGTGTAATTAGCAAGCATGGTGGAAATTTCAGCTTCCAGTATCTTTCTTTTATTAGTAATGATATCCTTCATATACTTAGCATAAGGATTTGTTTTGAGCACATCAGTCAATCGCATACGCAAAAAGATAGGTCTAATCATTTCAGCAAAGCGCTCAAAATCCTCATCATCCTTTTTCTTGGATGGTTTGGGAGGAAAAGGCATGGGTTTCTGAACCCATGGTTCTCTTTCTTTACCATGTTTTCTAGCAACAAAGTCTCTTTTATCATAACATTGATTCTTTGATTGTGGGTTATCAAGATCAACAGTAGGTTCAATTCCTACATCATTATCATTACTAGGTTGAGCATCATCATGAACATCGTCATTAACATTTTCACTAGGTTCATGTTCATTACCAGATTGTGTTTCAGCATCAGACATAGAGATATCATTTGGATTATCAGGTGGTTCAGCAATAGGTTCACTAGAAGTTTGCACAATTCTATCATTTTTCTTTTTCTTCTTTTTAGAAGAACTAGGAACATCCATATTATTTCTCTCAGAGTCTTGCTTGATTCTCTTAGGGTAGCCTTCAGGATACAAAGGTTCCAGAGTCATTCCACCAGTTCTAGTAGCCACTCTAACAGCATAATAATTTTTCTTACTATTCATTTCATCAAGCACTTCTTTTTGAGCTTTAAGTACTTGTTCTACTTGAGTGGTAACCATAGAAGCATGTTTGCTAACAAGTTTAAGTTCACCTTTAATATTAGCCATATAATCACCCAAGTATTTAATCATATCAGAATCATATTTCAATTGTCTACCAAAATAAGCATTGAAGTTTTCTTGTTTGAAAATAAAATTATCAAACTCTTCTAAGCATTGTCTAGCAGACTTATAGTGAGGGATATCACCTTCATCAAATCTATAGAGAGAATTTACCTTTACTACCTGTGTCGGGATATCGGGATCAGGAGGTTCTTCAATAAATAAAGGATTAAGATCATATGTTTCTTCGACAGGCTGTGAATTAAGACCATGTATTTCTTCAATAGGAGGTAAATTCTTAACATCTTCAGCTTTAATACCTTTCTCTTTCATAGATTTCTTTGCCTCTTGCATATCTTCGGGACTGAGAAATAGAACACCTCTCTTCTTTGGAGTTGGTTTAGGAATAGGCTCAGTAATTGGAGCAGGAGCTGGCTCAGGAGCTGGCTCAGGAGGTGCCCAATTATTTTCATTTGTCAACATATTATTCAATAGAATTTCAGCTTCATCCGGTGTTCTTTCCCTAAAAAGAGAACCAGCACAACTATCTAGGTAATCTCTGGAAGCATCGGTTAGTCCATTATAAAAGATATCAAGTATTTCAGGTTTCTTAAGAGGATGATCAGGCAAAGCATTAAGTAACTTGAGAAGCCTCCCCCAAGCTTGTGGGAGACTCTCTTCTTTAATTTGCACAAAGTTGAATATTTCCTTTAAAGCAGCTTGTTTCTTATGAGCAGGGAAATATTTAGCAGAGAAGTAATAAATCATATCCTAGGGACTACGCACACAACCAGGATCAAGAGAATTAAAGCATATCTTAGCATCACCCTTTAATGAGAACGGAAATATTTGAAGTATATAGAAGTAGCGCGATCTCTCATCATTAGTGAACAGGGTGGCTATATCATTTAATTTAGTAAGATGTGCCAGAACAGTTTCAGATTCATAACCATGGAAAAGATCAGATTCAACCAAAGTAATTATATCTGGATCAATCGAGAATTCATAATCCTTATCGGGAACACAAATAGGTGAAGTAGCAAAAGCAGGGTCAGGTTTCATTTTATCTCTAAGTGATTCTTTGTTCCATTTAGCTAATAACCTCTTGAGCTCATATCTATCTTTGCAAGCTAAAATAGCGGCAGAAGATTCCATATCAAAAACATAACCCTCAGGAATAACCGGCATATCTTCATCATCACTTTCATCATTATAATCAGATTCAATAATTTCTTTCTCTCTAGCCCTAGCAATTTGTTCATCAAGAAATTCACTAAGGGGCACAGTAGTATCAGGCATAGAAGCAGTTTCATCATAAGTATCATGCAAAGCAGAAGTGGCATCATCAATAACATGTGACATATCAGAACGAATAGCAGAAGCAGGTTTAGGTGTCACAAGCTTACTCATAACAGAAGGTGAATCAAGTGCAGAGCTAGATGGCAGTTCCTTACCTCCCCTCGTAGTTGAGGGATAAATTGTTGTCTTAGCGTCTTTCAAGTTCTTCATAGTGTCCAGCAGATATAAATCCCAAGTGACTCAAAGAATAGAGCTATGCTCCCCGGCAACAACGCCAGAAAAAGGTCTTGATAACCCACGAGTATAGGGGATCGCAACAGTTTTCGAGGGTAGAGTATTCAACCCAAATTTATTGATTCGACACAAGGGGAGCCAAAGAATATTCTCAAGTGTTAGCAGCTGAGGTGTCAATTCAACCACAGCTGGAAACTTAGTATCTGCAGCAAAGTGTTTAGTAGCACAGTAATATGATAGTGGTGGTAACGGTAACAAAAGAGTAAAGAAAGCAAAGTAATATTTTTGGTATTTTGTTGTGATTGTAACAGTATATGGAAAGTATATGGAAAGCTCGTAGGCACTGGATCAGTGATGGATAATTATGCCGGATGTGGTTCATCATGTAATAGTCATAACATAGGGTGACACAGAACTAGCTCCAATTCATCAATGTAATGTAAGCATGTATTCCGGATATAGTCATACGAGCTTATGGAAAAGAACTTGCATGACATCTTTTCTCCTACCCTCCCGTGGCAGCGGGGTCCTAATGGAAACTAAGGGATATTAAGGCCTCCTTTCAATAGAGAACCGGAACAAAGCATCAGCACATAGTGAATACATGAACTCCTCAAACTATGGTCATCACCGGGAGTGGTCCCAATTATTGTCACTTCGGGGTTGCCATCCCATAACACATAGTAGGTGACTATAGACTTGCAAGATAGGATCAAGAACTCACATATATTCATGAAAACATAATACGTCATAGCATTAAGCATAGCAAAGTCATAGCAACATCAATCTCAGAACATAATGGATACTAGGGATCAAACCCTAACAAAATTAACTTGATTACATGATAAATCTCATCCAACCCATCACCGTCCTGCAAGCTTACGATGGAATTACTCACGCACGGCGGTGAGCATCATGAAATTGGTGATGGAGGATGGTTGATGATGACGATGGCGACGAATCCCCCTCTCCGGAGCCCCGAACGGACTCCATATCAGCCCTCCCGAGAGGTTTTAGGGCTTGGCGGTTGCTCCGTATCGTAAAATGCGATGATTTCTTCTCTCTTATTTTTTTCTCTCCGAAAGCAAATATATAGAGTTGGAGTTGGCGTCGGAGGAGGTCCAGGGGGCCCACGAGGTAGGGGGCGCGCCCTAGGGGGGGTGCCCCCCAGCCTCGTGGACAGGGTGTGGGCCCCCTGGTCTTCATCTTTGGCGAGGATTTTTATTATTTTTTATAAGACATCTCGTGGAGTTTCAGGTCATTCCGAGAACTTTTGTTTTCTGCACATAATACAACATCATGGCAATTCTGCTGAAAACAATGTCAGTCCGGGTTAGTTCCATTCAAATCGTACAAGTTAGAGTCCAAAACAAGGGCAAACGTGTTTGGAAAAGTAGATACGACGGAGACGTATCAGGGAGCGGAAAAGTCAGAAAGAACTCAAGAAAAGAGAGCCCCGCCGCCGCAAGAAAGAGAAGGACGCACGCGCTGCTGCGGAGAGGTCGGCGGAGATCCAAGCACGGTGGGGTGTCGCCGACAAAGCCGGGAAGGAGAATGACGGCGTCTAGGCAGCATGTGAGAAGTAGTAGTACTAGTAGTTAGTGTGTGTGTCTGTGTCTGAGTACGAGCATGTACCAATACTACTAGTTACTACTGTAGTTTTTAGAGCAAATTACCAGTACATTAGCCTAGACTAAATGGAAAAATTCCTATCCTAAGCATCAAATGGCATCTCTTTCTCTATAGGAATTGAGATGCATGTCATCTCACTTCCTATGATTTTCGTATTCCTATCCTATGAACGAAAGGAGGCCTCTGTTGGAGTAACTACTGTATCTAGCAGTACTGCTGGTATGGTAGTTTTCTTCAAGAAGCGGAATTCAACGAAGTCATGATGGTTCCTTCGTCCGAGCAACTTCAAAGTGGGAAGAGGGCCTGTGATTTGATGGCTCATTAGTCATTGTTACTGTGGTGTGACGACCTGGGTGACTCTCCCTTGGAGTTCTGCGTGCATGGCAAGTGGACCAGGATGGTCGACGTCCCACATGTTGGCGAACGGAAGTATTCTTTCTGATATCAAGGAGGAAACCGCGTGGTATAGTATCACTGCTGATTGGTTCGCAAAAATAGTATCACTGCTGATTTATAATTATTTTTTATTTCTGATGAATGCTAGTGTTTCAACTCTTACGACGAAGGGTGCCACACACGGCACGTGCTGGATGTCCCACACGTCAGCGAAAGGAGTGGGACATGAACAACGTGGTAGAGCCCAGCGTAAAAAAACAGTGTGGTAGTGCGTCTCCACTTCTTTCACTTCTGGGTCGGAGACCACACGTAGTAGTACTTAGTGGTATGAACGATACAAAGTGCAACCTGGAGAGAAAGACACGTCTAGTTGGGAGGTCTCGGGGCAAACACGTAAACAAATATAAAAGTTAACATGTGCCTCCAACTAATATAGTAGTAGTAGAGTACTTAGGCACGTACTCCATAACATCACCGTGCATTGCACGTACAACATTTAGTGGTAGTACGTAGTAAGAGACAAATGTCGCACAAGAGTTCCCTTCTCGACCTACTTTTGGGTGTTTGGTAGAGTGTATGGAGGGTGCATGAGTCCACACTAGTTTAGCACAAATACACTAGAAGAATTCATGAAGAGAGCATGCATGAAGAGGGGTGTTGAGTTGAGCATGCATGAAGAGGGAACAACTATGCTAAGACGAGAACGCAACCAAACACACCCTATATGCCACGCATGTTCATACCATTTGTGCCTTTCTACTTCACTTACTGCGCTACATTACTCAGGTTCGTACGTCCACTCCTGAGTACATGTCCGTCTCGTAGTTCCAGTACCACATGTTCTTCATATAGATGGAATGATCCTTGCATAACACGTGCACCTTGATGCTAGATGTCTCGCGTGTTGGCAAAAGGATGAACAAAGCTCACGTAAGAAAATAGAGTGGAAGAACATAGATTCCGGATGACCGAGAAGGAGCAAGGAACCTCGTGGTGGAGCGTCTGCATTCACAATATTTAATATTATTCAGCGATATAAAATTAACCAATCATCTCCATAGTGGACTGGAAGAGTACGAAACACGGCAGCCCAGTGTAGTTACATCATACTAGTACATGGCTAACCCACGCTATCACCATATTTCTTGGCTTACTTGCGACACCTATCTCTAGTAATCCAGCAGCCTGTATCGCCTCTCCCTCCTTGTCTCTATCAAAGTGCGGCGGGCTGGTGTTTCTGCCGTCTATTGAGGTCGGTTAAGTATCACATGTTAGCGACATGCCAAGAGCATTCTAAAAAAATTCCTTTCACGTTCCGTTTTCAAAAAGAAAAAAATCCTTTCATGTATGAATTTGCCTGTATGCTTTGAGCAACTTGCATGTCCTATACTGCTCTTGTTTGATACTCTAAATTAGCTAGAGGTTAGACTAACTCATGACTAACCCTGAACAAACTTTAGCCAAAGAGGTGTTTGGGTGACAGGGTTAGATTGACAATAAATGCACTTCATGGAGAGAGAAAAGTGATTTTTCAGTGGTCCCAATGAGAACTATCTCCAGTTAGCACCTCTTGGGTGGGATAGTTTTTTTGGTGGGTTCGGTGCAACTTTCTCCAATTTAAACCCTCATGCTTGGATACTTTAGGGCTATTTGAGCCCCAACTAGCTCAAACTAACTCTAACGCATGGATCCAAACAGGGCCATTGGCCAGTCTCGACACGGAGGAGTCACGTGCACCGGGAAGCGGCGCTCTCTCGGCCGTCGCGCCACTTCAAAGCCGGTGCCAGTGAGAGGTCGCCTCCACTCTGGCCGGGCATTAATGCGGCACTGACGCTCCAGGGCGACGCTGACCGTTTCACGCGGGAAGCGCGCGCTGTCAAGGGAGTATAGGTTTTGAACTGTTTCAGGTGTAGTACTGGTAGTTTGCAAAACTACTCAATTATTGCACTCAGTTTCCTAAGAAATTGTGGTAAAAAACGTTACTCCACAGCCCGCTTCCCTTCTCCTTCCTCTTCCACCGCCCGCGCACGTCCGCGGGAAGCGACCGGTCAACCCTTATATAGGAGTGCTAGCACAAAAAGATGCATGCATGACCACTAAAATTTCCATATTAAAGCGCCGCACCGGCGGGAGTATGGCGTATGTTGTTACCTTCGGCCGACCCATGGCTACCGGGCGACGCGACCAGAGAAGAGGCGGCGGGAGGGGAATGAATGCAGCTACTGTTTGGGTTCGCCTTCTGGCTTAAATAAATGCGCAGCATCACGTGTACCCGCGGGTGCACAAATTGTAACATACGTGTCTGCTTAAGTGGGCGTCACGTAACTGGTGTGTGTGTGTGAGAGATTCTGAGAGACAGAGTACGTGTGTGCGACTCTACTCTTCGGACATGCACTCAACCTTTTGCATCGGGATATAAGTATAATGGTATTTACTTTAGCTAGTGATTTACGTGGCCATGTTAACGTGGTTGTGTCAAAAAAATGTCACTTCCTGCTCATGATTTGCGTTATATAATTACAAGCAAGATTCTCGTGCATTGCACGGAACATCAATATGCATTTAAAAAAAAACCTATTGTGATTGACCCATGCAGGAGTAACCCCATGTGTAAAAACTAATGATATCTCGAGAATTTTATCAGAAAACTAGTATCTCGAGAATGTCATCGAAAAAATGAAAGATGAGAGATAAGGCGAGGAGGAGTGGAGCGTGGTGGTGACTGGTGGTCGGAATGGGCGGAGGCATGGGGATGGACGGCGCCGGCAGGCGGCAGCGGCCACCATGCATGCTAGATTGTTCCAGAGACTTATTCCTTTTTTAATTGCTGAGTAATGAGGTTGCGGAAGATAGAGGTGCGGGTATCTTTTGTAAAATTATCATAGTTTGCTTTCTATCCTCAGATATAGATCATACGGTCTGTATTACAAGATGCCAGGCACACCATCACCGCCAACTCGTTTTTTATAAGGGTACAGATGATAAGTCTACTGACTACTAAAGTAAAGTGGAATTTGTCCATGTTATGCAAGTAAATAAAGGTGATTGTTCATCATACGGGTAAGGTTGGATGAAGGGTGGTAGGAACAAATGCTTCGCCTAGAGCATGTGTGTGTGAGATGGAGTCTTGGTGTGTGTGTGGGGTGTGTGTGTGTGAGAGAGAGAGAGAGAGGAGACAGGAGAGAGAGATGGAGTCTTAGTTTGTGTGTGTGTGTGTGAGAGAGAGAGAAAGAGATGGAGTCTTAGTGTGTGTGCGGGGGTGTGCATGCGTGCGTGTGTGTGTGTGTGAGAGAGAGAGAGATGGAGTCTTAGTGTGTGTGTGTGGGGGGGTGCGTGTGTGTGTGTGTGTCGTAGGGTCGTCTGTGGTGGATGTAATTTAAGTGTGCATGGCTTCATCATAGAGAGGTGATGTGTATGGCAGAGGCCACCAACGATGGGGTGCGAGAGAGAAAATGCTCGTAGAGAGGGAAGAGAAGGTGTGTGCGCGTGAGAGGAGTCGACATCGAGAGAACGTGTTTGTTCGAGAGACACCGAGGAAGACTACTATATATCGATGGTGCATGTAGGCGGGAATTAAACAAAGGGATGGTCTTATTGGTTTCGGGGATATAGGGGAAGAGTGAGAGGCAGGGGGGTAGCTAGAAGGAGATTGTTAAGTGTAAGTGTGTGTTTTACCCATCCAGGCAGAAGTTATGTGCACAAAAGAGGAAAACGATTCGATGTGGCGTTAGGATTGAGGGTAATTAACTACGCATGGAGACATAGAGACCTTGAACGTGCATGTGTGAGAGGTATACATGTATACGTGGGATGTGTGTGTGTGCGCGCGCATGATCGAGATAAAAGAAAGAAGACATCAGTCATAAGATCAACGACATGGTGATAACCCACAAGTATAGGGGATCGCAACAGTTTTCGAGGGTAGAGTATTTAACCCAAATTTATTGATTCGACACAAGGGGAGCCAAAGAATTTTCTCAAGTAATAGCAGCTGAGTTATCAGTTCAACCACACCTGGAAACTTAGTATCTGCAGCAAAGTGTTTAGTAGCAAAGTAATATGACAGTGGTGGTAGCGGCAACAAAAGTAAAGACAGTAAAAGTAATGTTTTTGGTATTTTGTAGTGATTGTAACAGTAGCAGAGGGAAAGTAAATAAGTGAGAACCAGTATATGGAAAACTCGTAGGCACCAGAACAGTGATGGATAATTATGCCGGATGCGGTTCATCATGTAATAGTCATAACCTAGGGTGACATAGAACTAGCTCCAATTCATCAATGTAATGTAGGCATGTATTCCGTATAGAGTCATACATGCTTATGGAAAAGAACTTGCATGACATCTTTTGTCCTACCCTCCCGTGGCAGCGGGGTCCTATTGGAAACTAAGGGATATTAAGGCCTCCTTTTAATAGAGAACCGGAACAAAGCATTAGCACATAGTGAATACATGAACTCCTCAGACTATGGTCATCACCGGGAGTGGTCCCGATTATTGTCACTTCGGGGTTGCCGGATCATAACACATGGTAGGTGACTATAGACTTGCAAGATAGGATCAAGAACACACATATATTCATGAAAACATAATAGGTTCAGATCTGAAATCATGGCACTCGGGCCCTCGTGACAAGCATTAAGCATAGCAAAGTCATAGCAACATCAATCTCAGAACATAATGGATACTAGGGATCAAACCCTAGCAAAACTAACTCGATTGCATGATAAATCTCATCCAACCCATCACCGTCTAGCAAGCCTACGATGGAATTACTGACGCATGGCGGTGAGCATCATGAAATTGGCGATGGAGGATGGTTGATGATGACGACGGCGACGAATCCCCCTCTCCGGAGCCCCGAACGGACTCCAGATCAGCCCTCCCAAGAGGTTTTAGGGCTTGGCGGCGGCTCCATATCGTAAAACGTGATGATTTCTTCTCTCTGATTTTTTCTCTCCGAAAGCAAATATATAGAGTTGGAGTTGGCGTCGGAGGGTTTCCAAGGGGCCCACGAGGTAGGGGGCGCGGCCTAGAGGGGGGGGGCGCCCCCCACCTTCGTGGACAGGGTGTGGGCCCCCTAGTCTTCATCTTTGGTGAGGATTTTTTATTATTTTTTGTAAGGTGTTCCGTGGAGTTTCAGGTCATTCCGAGAATATTTGTTTTCTGCACATAAAACAACACCATGGCTATTCTGCTGAAAACAGCGTCAGTCCGGGTTAGTTCCATTCAAATCATACAGGTTAGAGTCCAAAACAAGGGCAAAAGTGTTTGGAAAAGTAGATACGACAGAGAAGGATCAACTCCCCCAAGCTTAAACCCTTGCTTGTCGTCAAGCAATTTAGTTGACAAACTGAAAGAAAGAAAGAAAAACTTTTACAAACTCTGTTTGCTGTTGTTGTTGTAACTATGTCAAGCCAGCATTCAAATTTTCAGCATAGATCATAACTAACCATATTTGCAATAATTCTCAGGTCTCATCTATACCTACTAATAAAGCAAGGTGCGTTTCGTCAATTTTTTCATCCGTTCACCACCTAAAATATTTTTTTATCTGAGATGGTACTAAATTCTTATACGTTTGTCTGCTAGAAAAGGAAATTTCGTACATGGGCCGTGCGCCATGGCCCAGTAAACCAGCCCACTTATTTTTCCGCCCACACCGTTGGGATAATTCTATTTTCCGCACTGGGCGACATATAGTCAGAGTTTCGCACAGGACAACCAATAATGGACTGGCCCATTTTTATTTTTTTCTGCATTTTACTTTTATTTTTATTCACCTTTCCATATATCTTTTTTCCCTTTCAAGTTTAGTTTTGTTTTATAATTTATTTCGTAAATTAGAAATTCTAAAAACGTTCAGAAATATAAATAAATAAATTTAAGAAAATGTTCAGAATTCCAAAATATTTTGCTATTTCGAAAAATATTCGGAACTTGCAAAAAGTTTCCCATTTTTTGAAAAACAATATTATTTTTTAAAATTGTTAAAGATTTCTAAAAATAAAATAGCATTTTAAAAAATGCTCCAAATTTGAAAAATATTTATGTTTTAGTCTAATTTTCAAAATTTGAAAATAATGTTCGTGTATAAAAGATACACATTTTCTAAAAATGTTATTAATTTTTTAAAATATTTCTAAAAATAGCTGACTGAATCCTTCACACGCGGCGAAACCGAGAAGCTCAATATTTTTTTTCGTGTGCACACAGGGTTTTGCTTGCACATATAATTCTCACTGACTTTAGATGCATACTATCTTATCTCACGTTGCAACGCACGGGCATATGTGCTAGTAATTACTCATATCAATAGCATAATCAGCTAGCAAGCCATAATAATAAATCTCGGATGACAACACTTCCTCAAAACAATCATAATATGATATAACAAGATGGTATCTCGCTAGCCCTTTCTGAGACCGCAAAACATAAATGCAGAGCACCTTTAAAGATCAAGGACTGACTAGACATTGTAATTCATGGTAAAAGAGATCCAATCATAGTCATACCCACCATAGATTAATAGTGATGAATGCAAATGACAGATGTGCTCTCCAGCTAGTGCTTTTTAATAAGAGGGTGATGACTCAACATAAAAGTAAATGGATAGGCCCTTCGCGGAGGGAAGCAGGGATTTGTAGAGGTGCCAAAGCTCGGTTTTGAAATAGAGATAAATTGCATTTTGTGCGGTATACTTTCATTGTCAACATAACAACTAAGAGATGGCGATATCTTCCATGCTAAACAAATTATAGGCGGTTCCCAAACAGAATGGTAAAGTTTATACTCACCCTCCACCAACAAGCATCAATCCATGACTTGCTCGAAACAACGAGTGTCTCCAACATACATCAGGTCCCAGGGGGAGTTTTCATTGCAATTAATTTTGATTTAGTTTGCATAAAGCATGGGACTGGGCATCCCGGTGACCAGCCATTTTCTCGTGAGTGAGGAGCGGAGTCCACTCCTCTTGAGAATAACCCGCCTAACGCGGAAGATAAGGACAGCCTTGGTTGGTACATGAGCTATTAGAGCATACAAAACAAAATATTTATTTGAAGGTTTAGAGTTTGGCACATACAAATTTACTTGGAACGGCAGGTAGATACCGCATATAGGAAGGTATAGTGGACTCATCTGGAATAACTGTGGGGTTTAGGGGATTAGATGCACAAGCAGTATTCCCACTTAGTACAAGTGAAGGCTAGCAAAAGACTGGGTAGCGACCAACTAGAGAGCGACAACAGCCATGTACATGCAATAAAATTGATAAACATTGGATGCAAGTATGAGTAGGATATAATCCACCATGAACATAAATATCGTGAAGGCCATGTTGATTTTGTTTCAACTACATGCGTGAACATGTGCCAAGTCAAGTCACTTAAATCATTCAAAGGAGGATACCACCCCATCATACCACATCATAATCATCTCAATAGCATGTTGGCACACAAGGTAAACCATTATAACTCATAGCTAATCAAGCATGGCACAAGAAACTATGATCTCTAATTGTCATTGCAAACATGTTTATTCACAATAAGCTGAATCAAGAACGAGGGCTCATCATATTTACAAAAACAAAAGAGGTCGAGTTCATACCAGCGTTTCTCATCTCAGTCAGTCCATCATATATCATCATAATTGCCTTTCACTTGCACGACCGAACGGTGTGAATAATAATAAGAGTGCACGTGCATTGGACTAAGCTGGAATCTACGAGCATTCAATAAACAGGAGAAGACAAGGCAATGTGGGCTCTGGGTTAAATCAACATTAATGCATATAAGATCCACTTCACAATTAAATCAAAGTCTTCTCCTACTGACCCCCAAAGAAAAGAAAAGAAAAGAAAACTATTTACATGGGAAAGCTCCCAACAAGCAAAAGAAGAACGGGAAATATTTTTGGGTTTTCTTTTTAGTTACTGCTACAACAGGAAAGTAAATTGTTACTAATTTTTTTTCTTAAGTTTTAACAAACACAGAAGAAGAAAGCAGGAGAAAGAAAATAAACTAGCATGGACAATACAGTGAAAGAGTATGAGTACCAACATCTAGCAGTGAGTGTGTGTGAACATAAATGTAATGTCGGTGAGAAATACATACTCCCCCAAGCTTAGGCTTTTGGCCTAAGTTGGTCTATTGCTAGGAATAGCCTAGCGGATACCCATAGGTGTGGCCGGGGTCATACTGTGATACAACAGCTATCGCCTGCTGAGCTGCAGCGTGGAGTCGGGCTGCCTCCGCTCTCCTCTCGTACTCATCTGTCTCCTCTCTAGTAATAGTATATCTTCCTTTTGTCTGTGAATCAAAAAGGGAAGGAGCAGGGAGAGTAATACGAACAACATGCCGTTTGTTAAAAATTAAACGATATAAAAGAGGTGATTCAGGCCTCTCGACAACATGATGTGAAACCATGGAGTCATAATCTAAATATGCAGTGGGCAACTCTGTATCACCCTCACGAATGTCTATCTCAAGAAAATGAGCTAAGCGGGTTGCATAAATTCCTCCAAAGAAATCTCCATTATGTCTATTATGATGCAACCTACGAGCTACAATGGCTCCCATATGATAAGATTGGTCTCCTAACACAGCACTCCTAAGAAAGCTAAGGTCAGGGACACACATGTGACATGCTTCATCCTTAGCATTTATGCATCTACCGATGAAGAGAGCAAAATAATGTATAGCAGGAAAGTGAATGCTCCCTATGGTAGCCTGCGTTATATCTCTAGATTCCCCTACAGTTATACTAGCAAGAAAGTTTCTAAATTCAGATTTAGGGGGATCCCTAACACTACCCCATGATAGAAGTTTGCAAGAAGAAGTGAAATCCTCTAAGTCCATGGTATAAGATTTGTCATAGAGATCAAACATGACTGGAGGAGAATTACGCGAAGATGAATACTCAAACCTCCTCACAAATGAACTTGTGAGATCATGATACTGGGGGCATTTGTTAGCCTCAAAATCCTCAAGACCGGCGTTGCGCAAATATGCTTTGAACTCTTCTTTAATTCCCGCACGGTCCATAAAATTTTCCGACGGCCATTCGCAAGGCCGTACTGGGGCGTCTCTTGGTGGATCCTCGTCAGCATCGCGCATAGCAATCCTGGGTCCTTGCTTCTTAGAGGAACCACCTTGAAACATCTTCCTAAGCATATTGTTTTTCTCTGAAAAATTCTGAAATTTTTAGTAACTTCAAACAAAAGTGAACCAACTTCAATAAAACTGATAGCAACTACTCCTACAAGTGCCTAAAGCCTATATCAAGCATTAGAACTACTTGGAACCTTATAAATTTGACATGCAAGCTCAAGAACATGGTCACCTAGGCAGCAAAAATTTGCAAAGAATAAAGCACTAGAACAAAAACTAATTGGACCAGTGGAGGAGTCACATACCAAGGAACAATCTCCTCAAGCAGTTTTGCGAGAGGTGCTTTGAGCAAGGAGATCGAAAATCACAGCAAAAGTGGTTGGAACTCGTGCTTGAGTTGGTTTTTCGGGTTTGTGTGAGACAGAGGAAGAAGATGGGTGCTGGGATAAGTGGACGAGGGCCACCATGGGCCCACGAGGCAGGGGGTGCGCCCTAGAAGGGGGGGGGCGCCCACCACCCTCGTGGCTAGGTGGCAGCTCCTCCCGTGGTAATTTTTGCATAGTAAATCCTCAAATATTCCCGAAAAAATCATATTAAATTGGCATGGCATTCTGAGGACTTTTATTTTCGGGATATTTTTATATTGCACGGATAAGCCAGGAAACACACAGAAAAATACTATTTCTACTTTATTTCTACTAATTAACAGAGAATATAAAGAGGATACAGAAAGTTGTGCTTCTAGTTTCGTCCATCTCATGCTCATCAAAAAGAATCCACTAACAAGGTTGATCAAGTCTTGTTAACAAACTCATTCCGATAATCATGAAACCGGAGAAATTTCGAATAACACTAAGTTACCTCAACGGGGATATGCACATCCCCAATAATAAGTATATCATATTTCTTTTTGATGGTAGGAAGAGGAAATTCAAAACCTCCAAATTTAATCGATGGAATTTTTCCAATAGAGTTGATACTATGAACTTGAGGTTGTTTCCTCGGAAAGTGTACCGTATGCTCATTACCATTAACATGAAAAGTGACATTGCCTTTGTTGCAATCAATAACAGCCCCTGCAGTGTTAAGAAAAGGTCTTCCAAGAATAATTGACATACTATCATCCTCGGGAATATCAAGAATAACAAAGTCCGTTAAAATAGTAACGTTTGCAACCACAACAGGCACATCCTCACAAATACCGACAGGTATAGCAGTTGATTTATCAGCCATTTGCAAAGATATTTCAGTGGGTGTCAACTTATTCAAGTCAAGTCTATGATATAAAGAGAGAGGAATAACACTAACACCGGCTCCAAGATCACATAAAGCAGTTTTAATATAATTTCTTTTAATGGAGCAAGGTATAGTAGGTACTCCGGGATCTCCAAGTTTCTTTGGTATTCCACCCTTAAAGGTATAATTAGCAAGCATGGTGGAAATTTCAGCTTCCGGTATCTTCCTTTTATTAGTAATGATATCCTTCATATATTTAGCATAAGGATTTGTTTTGAGCACATCAGTTAATCGCATACGCAAAAAGATAGGTCTAATCATTTCAGCAAAGCGCTCAAAATCCTGATCATCCTTTTTCTTGGATGGTTTGGGAGGAAAAGGCATGGGTTTCTGAACCCATGGTTCTCTTTCTTTACCATGTTTCCTAGCAACAAAGTCTCTTTTATCATAACGTTGATTCTTTGATTGTGGGTTATCAAGATCAACAGCCGGTTCAATTTCTACATCATTATCATTACTAGGTTGAGCATCATCATGAACATCATCATTAGTATTTTCATTAGGTTCATCTTCATTACCAGATTGTGTTTCAGCATCAGACATAGATATATCATTTGGATTATCATCTGGTTTAGCAATAGGTTCACTAGAAGTTTGCACAGTTCTATCATTTTTCTTTTTCTTCTTTTTAGAAGAACTAGGAACATCACTATTATTTCTCTGAGAATCTTGCTCGATTCTCTTAGGGTGGCCTTCAGGATACAAAGGTTCCTGAGTCATTCTACCAGTTCTAGTAGCCACTCTAATAGCATAATCATTTTTCTTACTATTCATTTCATCAAGCGCTTCTTTTTGAGCTTTAAGTACTTGTTCTACTTGAGTGGTAACCATAGAAGCATGTTTGCTAACAAGTTTAAGTTCACTTTTTATATTAGCCATATAATCACCCAAGCGTCTAATCTTATAAGCATTTTCTTTTAATTGTCTACCAAAATAAGCATTGAAGTTGTCTTGCTTAAACATAAAGCTATCAAACTCATCCAAGCACTGACTAGCAATTTTAGTAGGAGGGACTTCAACTTTATCATGTCTATAGAGAGAATTTACCTTACTACCTGTGTCGGGATATCAAGATCAGGAGGTTCTTCAATAAATAAAGGATTAAGTTCATATATTTCTTCGACAGGCGGTAGATTAAAACCATGTATTTCTTCAATAGGAGGTAGATTCTTAACATCTTCTGCTTTAATACCTTTTTCTTTCATAGATTTATTTGCCTCTTGCATATCTTCAGGACTGAGAAATAGAACACCTCTCTTCTTCAGAGTTGGTTTAGGAATAGGCTTAGTAATTGGAGGAGGAGCTGGCTCAGGAGCTGGCTCAGGAGGTGCCCAATTATTTTCATTTGTCAACATATTATTCAATAGAATTTCAGCATCATCCGGTGTTCTTTCCCTAAAAAGAGAACCAGCACAACTATCCAGGTAATCTCTGGAAGCATCGGTTAGTCCATTATAAAAGATATCAAGTATTTCAGGTTTCTTAAGAGGATGATCAGGCAAAGCATTAAGTAACTTGAGAAGCCTCCCCCAAGCTTGTGGGAGACTCTCTTCTTTAATTTGCACAAAGTTGTAAATTTCCCTCAAAGCAGCTTGTTTCTTATGAGCAGGGAAATATTTAGCAGAGAAGTAATAAATCATATCCTGGGGACTATGCACACAACCAGGATCAAGAGATTTAAACCATATCTTAGCATCACCCTTTAATGAGAACGGAAATATTTTGAGTATATAGAAGTAACGCGATCTCTCATCATTAGTACACAGGGCAGCTATATCATTTAACTTAGTAAGATGTGCCACAACAGTTTCAGATTCATAGCCATAAAAAGGATCAGATTCAACCAAAGTAATTATATCTGGATCAACGGAGAATTCATAATCCTTATCAGGAACACAGATAGGTGAAGTTGCAAAAGCAGGATCATGTTTCATTTTATCTCTAAGTGATTCTTTATTCCATTTAATAAATAACCTCTTGAGCTCATATCTATCTTTGCAGGCTAAAATAGCTAAAGAAGAATCTTTATCAAAAAGATAACCCTGAGGAATAACAGGCATATTTTCATCATCACTTTCATCATCGTATTCAGATTCATCAATTTCTCTTTCTCTAGCCCTAGCAATTTGTTCTTGAAGAAATTCACTAAGGGGCACAGTAGTATCAGGCATAGAAGCAGTTTCATCATAAGTATCATGCATAGCAGAAGTGGCATCATCAATAACATCCGACATATCGGAACAAATAGCAGAAGCAGGTTTAGGTGTCGCTAGCTTACTCATAACAGAAGGTGAATCAAGTGCAGAGCTAGATGGCAGTTCCTTACCTCCCCTCGTAGTTGAGGGATAAATTGTTGTCTTAGCGTCTTTCAAGTTCTTCATAGTGTCCAGCAGATATAAATCCCAAGTGACTCAAAGAATAGAGCTATGCTCCCCGGCAACGGCGCCAGAAAAAGGTGTTGATAACCCACAAGTATAGAGGATCGCAACAGTTTTCGAGGGTAGAGTATTTAACCAAAATTTATTGATTCGACACAAGGGGGGCCAAAGAATATTCTCAAGTATTAGCAGCTGAGTTGTCAGTTCAACCACACCTGGAAACTTAGTATCTGCAGCAAAGTGTTTAGTAGCAAAGTAATATGATAGTGGTGGTAGCGGCAACAAAAGTAAAGACAATAAAAGTAATGTTTTTGGTATTTTGTAGTGATTGTAACAGTAGCAGCGGGAAAGTAAATAAGCGAGAACCAATATATGGAAAACTCGTAGGCACTGGATCAGTGATGGATAATTATGCCGGATGCGGTTCATCATGTAACAGTTATAACCTAGGGTGACACAGAACTAGCTCCAATTCATCAATGTAATGTAGGCATGTATTCCGTATATAGCCATACATGCTTATGGAAAAGAACTTGCATGACATCTTTTGTCCTACCCTCCCGTGGCAGCGGGGTCCTATTGGAAACTAAGGGATATTAAGGCCTCCTTTTAATAGAGAACCGGAATAAAGCATTAGCACATAGTGAATACATGAACTCCTCAGACTATGGTCATCACCGGGAGTGGTCCCGATTATTGTCACTTCGGGGTTGCCGGATCATAACACATGGTAGGTGACTATAGACTTGCAAGATAGGATCAAGAACACACATATATTCATGAAAACATAATAGGTTCAGATCTGAAATCATGGCACTCGGGCCCTCGTGACAAGCATTAAGCATAGCAAAGTCATAGCAACATCAATCTCAGAACATAATGGATACTAGGGATCAAACCCTAACAAAACTAACTCGATTGCATGATAAATCTCATCCAACCCATCACCGTCTAGCAAGCCTACGATGGAATTACTCACGCATGGCGGTGAGCATCATGAAATTGGCGATGGAGGATGGTTGATGATGACGACGGCGACGAATCCCTCTCTCCGGAACCCCGAACGGACTCCAGATCAGCCCTCCCGAGAGGTTTTAGGGCTTGGCGGCGGCTCCGTATCATAAAACGCGATGATTTCTTCTCTCTGATTTTTTTCTCTGTGAAAGCAAATATATAGAGTTGGAGTTGGCGTCGGAGGGTTTCCAGGGGGCCCACGAGGTAGGGGGCGCGCCCTAGAGGGGGGGCGCGCCCCCCACCCTCGTGGACAGGGTGTGGGCCCCCTGGTCTTCATCTTTGGCGAGGATTTTTTATTATTTTTTTAAGGTGTTCCATGGAGTTTCAGGTCATTCCGAGAATATTTGTTTTCTGCACATAAAACAACACCATGGCAATTCTGCTGAGAACAGCGTCAGTCCGGGCTAGTTCCATTCAAATCATACAAGTTAAAGTCCAAAACAAGGGCAAAAGTGTTTGGAAAAGTAGATACGACGGAGACGTATCACATGGGAGAGACGGATCGGTATGAAAATATGCACACATGTGAGAATGCAGGGAAGAAGGCCCGATAATTGAGCATGTGTTTTTGTCTTTAAGATAGTGGCGTGGGCTGGAGCATGCATCTATGGAGAGCAGAGGGAGTGAGGCGCAACGATTGTGCAAAAGAGACCAACCTATAAATGCATATGTATGGAGAGACATATATAGTGTGGGTGATAGGAAGCAAGACTCCGTGCGAGAAAGAAATGTTGACGGAGAAACTACAGATAGATACAGAGATGGAGATGCTAGCTAGAGGGACATCCGCTAGTTTGGGTGTTGGATATGACCGTCGGGTGGTTCAAAGGGTGAAGTTATATCTGTGTGTGAGAGGGCACATGACTGCATGTAGAGAGAAACATATGTAGTGTGCGTGATAGGAATCAAGAGTGAGGGCGAGAAAGAAGGTTGATGGAGAAACAGATAAATAGAAAGATAAAGATGCTAGCTAGTGTGCATTAGAGATAGGAGTCGAGTGGATCAGAAGGCTGGTTTATGTGTGTGGGTGTGAGAGAGATAGAGAGAGGGTGCATGTGAGTCACATACAAACAGATATCAGAGAGAAATGAGATCCAGAGAGACGGAGTTTTGTGTCTGCGAGAGAGAAAGATATTTCATGACGAGAGTGATACCTAGAGAGACATACGAGGGAACGCAAGATATCTCTAGGGACAGAGGGTGTGTGTGAGCGACATACAAGAGAACAATGGAGAAATATGAGACCTTGGGAGACAGAGTTTGTGTTTGTGTGTGAGAAAGAGATATTGAAGAGGAAGAGTCATAGGTTCTCATATCTAAGGAGCGAAAGACATCTATGTATGAGGGGTGTGCGAGTGGCACACATGGGAATAGTAGAGAGAAATGAGACCCCAGGAGACAAAGTTTTGTGTTTGTGTGAGAGAAAGAGATTCCACATGGAGAATCATAGTTAGAGACACATAGCAGGGAGCGATATATACTTAGAGAGAGATAGATTGATGAAGGTCGAGGGAGAGAGTACCGTCAGTGTGTTATGAAGATAAAAGATCATTGTCGACATACAGGTAGCATGAGAGATACCTGAGAGACGATGAACGCGTATAGGTCCAGAGAGATAGTCCTATATAAGCATGAGTGATAGCTATATGAGATGAATATATGGATTAAAGGGGATTCAATTATTTAAACTGGAGATCACGACATCGATAATATCATAACGCAAATTGGTGTATCAAACATGCATATTCATTTGAATTTGGGCACACGTGTAATCTTATATAGTTTATCAATATTGGTGATCCATAGATTCTTCAGTTACAAACAATGCATGGTTTATATGCAATTAATGTCTAAACGGGATTACACTATATGTTGCGTGTGTGAAACACATTATACATGTTTGAGAAGTAAAAAAACCCGCATGAAACACACATTAATTGGAGACAGTTAGCGAGGAATGCATACATTGGATTTCAACATAAAGTGGTTTCAAATATTTGAAAATCCAAATTGATGGATACAACCTTATGAATCTGAGATCATGCCATTTGTAAACCATATTTATGTATAAATGGTGTTGTGCTTTTGAAAGTATATATTAAAAAAATGATGTATATAGAATGTAATTCCAATTGAAAATGGATCCCACCCAAAAAAATAGAATACAAACGGGATTCGAATTGAGTTGGCACGGTAAACGTGCACTCTGCAAAATTTCAACGAAGCGGGCAAAGTCGCAGTAACCGCCCAAAACCAAAATCTGCGAGATGGAAATCACTACTGCCTATCTATGACACGCAAAGCCTCTCTGCTGGATGTCTATAGGTTTCGATAGGGGTAGGTTTGTAATTTCACCCAAACGTGACGTAACCACCTCTCACCCGGATTCATACACGGTGGGCGCCAAAACACAATGTGTCCTCGGCCGAAATTGACTCCCTCCCCGATTCATATTCATACACGGTGGACGCCAAAAACAAACTCTCATCGGCAAATATTCAGGGTATGCGAGATTACCGTCCTATCCCCAACCGACTAATGTTGCTGTAAATTTCCTCGCATTTGAGACAAGCGCACCCTGAATACATGGTTCCCCCTTCCTCTCTACCTCCCTTTTCCCCATTCGTACTCCGTGGGCGCCAAAACACCCTCTCCACCCCACCCTCCTCCGTCCGATGCCATCCTCCACCCCATCCACCGCCGTCCTCCTCCACCACGCCGGAGCTGGTACCCCGACGCCGCCGTCCATTACAAGAGATTGACCTCTCTCATCCACGGCTTCGGACCGGGATCCTTGCATCCCGTCCTCTCGCTTCATCCCCGCCGTCGTCCACCTTGCCGGCGCCGCTCCTATGACCGTCTCGTCCACCGCACCCCACCGCCACCGTCTACCCTCCTAGATCTGCTTCCACGCCGCCGACAGCCATCGCTACCGCAGCACTGTCAAATTCTCAGCAGATGCGTACACGGCGCCGCACCAGAGGCGGTACTCTTTCGTATCTGCTCAACTTATTTATCGCAACAAGAAAATAGATTGCCACTGCTTTACTCTGATTTCTTGTCTTGGTTGCGAAGTTGCCTTTGTCCGGTTTGCACCTTCAGATCCTCCATGGCACGCTCAACACTATACTCCCAATGCTTATGGTTTTCCCCTTTTATATTCCACACTAGTTAAATTACAGTAGACTAAATTGCAAAATTTGGTTAGTCGATTTTTCAAAGCTCGCCGAAGTTCGCCAGTGCAATCGAAGGGGCTCGGGTGGTTGTGGGGCCTCGCCGAACGAACAAAACTCGACGCGGGTGGGGGTTGGGGTGGGGGTGAGGGGTGGGGGTGGCGGAGGAACACAGGCGGTGGGGGCCGGTGGTCCGGCCGGCGGCCTGTGCGGTGTTCTGTATGGGAAGAATCAGAGACGAGGAAGAAGAAGGGTTAGGAGACGTAGGATCTTCATCCAACCGCCTGAAATGGTCGAGAGACAGCTGGGAGTTGCATTCTTAATGCGCTCTGGTTCATCATGTGTGGGCACTGCGCAACCAACATTTTATTATCCAAAATCTGCTTGCTCTTCTTTACCATGTTCCTCTTCCGTTCTTCTTTAATATGTACTCTCTCCGTTCCTAAATACAAGTCTTTGTATAGATTCCACCATGGACTACATATGGAGCAAAATGAGTGAATCTACACTCTAAAATGTATCTAGATACATCTGTATGTGATCCATAGTGGAAATATCTACTAAGACTTATATTTTGGAATGGAGGGAGTATGATAGTAGTACAGTATGTTCCTTGTACTGAAGATGAGCAGGGACATTTGCAGTGTAGAGGTCTATACGGTCGGTTGTGATGGACACTTTGAGCCTCTTTGATTCGTAGGATCTTGTAAACATGGGAATAGGATTTGTAGTGGCCTGCCCACTTGAATCCTATAAGAATAGCAAGGAAATGCGGGGAGCTATGTCGCCTTTGAGAGTTACACTGATATTAATAGTACCGCACCTTCACTTGAAGAGAGCTGGTATCCGAAGCCTTTCTAGCCGTACCAGCAATACTAGCACATATATTCCAACAAGTTCCACTTTGCTGATTTTACTCCGATGCTTAAGGTTTTCCCGTTATATCTACACTATGATCTGTGTAGCTGCTTTGTGTCACATTAGCAGCAGTCCACTCTTGAAGCTAAACACTGCAATGACTTACAAAATTGGCACCAAGGCATTGAGTGCCATTCTGGATGCAATGAAACTCATACGCTCCCCACCTGTTGATTCTTGTTCAGAATATGATCCTAATGACTATTCTAACCTCGAGGAGTCAAAGGTAGATGGCCCGTCCTGTTCACCCATCAAGGTGCCTGTTCTAATTTGGCAATGTTTTATTGATTGCGGGTATCTTGCATATGTTGTCTTGCATTTCTTCTACTTTGTTGCACCGCCATCTGCTTAGTTTACTCATCATATATGTCGAGATGCCATGCCCATCCATTATCAATACATATTCCATCTGTCATCATACCATGTTTTTCCACTCAAATGTTGTTCTTGTGCATCAGACATCAAAAAGGAAGAGGGTGATTGCCGAACCTGAAGGAGCACTAGCAAAGTCCTTGAAAAACGTGGTGGTGCCGGAGAAATCAGACAACACCCCACTTATATTGGTTGTACAACCAGTGACACAAAACGTAGGACCGACTCCAGCAGACTGTACCCATACTTCACTGGCCACACCACTAGCCCCACCACACAGGACCTGCATTCCAGCAAAAGGTATACCGATTTCATTTGCCATAGCACCAGCTGTACCACAGAAAAATCCCACTCCAGTAAAAAGTACAGCAAGTCCACCGGCCGAAGACCTATCCCAACTTCAGAGACGGCCAATTCCAGCAGATTGGAACCCCATTCCATTTATTCCCAGTTTAAAAGACAATGCTTTCAATGTTGTTAGGGACTACGTGCATATATTCCCATCATGGGAAGATTATTGTGAAGACAAACACCATTTTCACATCTTCCTGTCCAACTTACGTGTAAGTGCTATTTATTCATGGTTATTGTTTTCATTTTTTCTGCTGATTGAACACATCAATGATTTACATTACATTGTTGTAACTAGGCGAGGGTCAATCTGGATAGTCATGACGAGCAAAGCTTGCTTGTGCTTTTCAAGGGAGCATTGCAGCAGTATTGGTGTTATCTGAGGAAATCACACTTTGATGGCAAGTCTATAAACGAATTTCCGGTGAAGTCTCATGTGCTAAATTTAGAAGACATTGAATGGAAAACCTTGTTATGCACTGGTCTCATTCCCAGGATGAGGTACTGTCTATGAAATGACATAACAATTTGAACTTATACTTTTCCGCATGTGCCTTACGGATCTTTTTTGCAGGAAATCTGCTCGAAGAAGAATTCCGGTTTGACAGAACGACAGGATATCGCAAATATGCTGCCCGCTGCTTTGCTCTTGTTAGCACCTGTTGTCCTGTATCACTGTACTTGCATACATACCTGGTTCATTATGTGACAGCAGTATGCATGATAGCTTGCTTATCAATTGTTCGCTCCAAATTATCTGATCTGTATGAATGGTTACATTAGTGTAGAATATATCCAATGCCAATGTTTTTTAGCTCTGCATTGTTCTTGTAAGTACATGCTGTCCTTTATCAGTGTACTTATAATGACAGGTAGTTGTTCATGTACCATCACTCTGCAGCTTATTTTCCTTTGCCCTCCATTTTCTACACATCAGATCTATATTTACTCTTACCATAAGGTTGGTAATGAAGAAGTTTAGCTGTGCATTGCTCTTGGCTGTACCTTTTGCCTGTATCGCTGCACTTACATTTATAGCTACTTGGTTATGTAGCATCGCTCTTCATCTTATCTTAAATATTCTCCATTTTTTCGTATATTATCACATCTATATTTACTCTTAACAAAATGTAGAATAAAGGCAATGCTTTTGAAGAAGATTCTGTGGTAAACTTCTTGAATTGCCCCCCCCCCCGTCGGCATGGAAAAGGCCTTTATAGAGCCTATCTTCACTAATAATGTAAGTTTGTCCATCTCAAGCCTTCAAACTTTGTTGTATGTATTTGGTTAGGCATGACTGCAACAGCTGTTTATTTTTGGTGTTTGCATCAAATTGCTTGTTAAAAGTTTATTATGTAGTTCATCAACAAAAGTTTGTCCTTTCTCAATTTAAGTTTTTAGTTGTACAACCAAGTTCCTTCTTCATACCATGTAAATTAAACTATACAGAGCAAGTGATCTTCTTTTGCACTGCATGTATGCTTCTGTTCTTCATCCGTAATCCAGTGGTGTGGTGAACCTACCCACTACAGCACAATGTCATATTCTGCAATGTCTTAACTATGAACAATATCATATCATTCTACTATTATTTAAACCGTCTATTTATTTGCCAATCTGAAATGGTATAAATTGACAGCACACTAACCATTGATACTTATGAGTTCTTGATCTGTAATCCAGTGGTGTCGTGAAGCTGCCAACTCCTTCACAATGTCATTTCCTGCCATGTCTTGACCTGAACAATACCATATTGTGTTAATGTAATTTTAAACTGTGTCACTTTATTCGTCGGTAAGAAATGTGATGAATTGTCAGCACTGATACTTTTATGTGCAAAACCTGTCATCTGTCTGCTTGTTTATCTTTCAGAGTGAGGAAGATATAAGTGTTGAACAAGCGCAGTCTCATCATCTTGCTCAGCTGCTTGCGCTGCAGCTCCCCAGCAGGGCTAACCTTTCTTGAACTCTATTGAAGTGCTGTCGGTTTTGTATATTATTTTGTCGGCGTGTTTATTTGCACTGGTGGCGATCTTTGATGCCCAGTGTATGTAATCTGATGTGTGCTTGTGCTTCATTATCATAGTGGCGAACTTTGATGCCCAGTGGATGTAATATGCCGTAATTTCTTTATTGTATAGTCTAGGTTTTTTCTTATTCACGATGCTCCATTTATTTAACTGTATATATATCCTGTCTTCATAGTAAACCGGCCAAACCATAAAATTACGGTACATAATCGGGCCGTCATGCAATCACGATGTAGGTTGGGCCTGAAACGTGCCGAACAGCTCACGGGCCGACAGCAGCCCGAAGGAACCCCGTCCCATGATTGTGCGAATCAAATCACGGGCTTTTAACAGGCCAAAATTGTCTCGGTCCTTGTTGGCCCCAATCAGATATCGGCTGCGAGCAGGCCGGATGCAAACCGGGCCGTAGTTAGGCCCAACTATATGACGGGCTTTTAACAGTCCGAAATTAATATAGGGCCAAAATGTTAAACGGGCCCTTAACAGGCCAAAACTAATATCAGGTCGAATTACTAAGTGGGCCTTTAGCAAGTGGGCCCAAAAGCATAGTGTCCAGTTGACGGGCCGAATCTGATATGGGCCATAATTGAGCCCAAAGCCTCTTAAAGGGCTGGACCTGGTCTGGGCTATAATTTGGCCCAGAACGTGGTAGGCTTTTAACGGGCCGGATCTCATATGGGCCACTATTAGGCCCGGAGCATGGCAGGCCATTAATGGACCGGATCAAATATGGGCCGACATTTGGCCCAAAACATGGCAGCCAGTTAATGGGCCGACCTACTAGGGTCCTCAAAATCTTGTGGGCCTACAGCTGGGCCGACCCATTAATATCGGCGAAATCTCATGGGCCTTTAGCTGGGCCGGCCCATTATGATCCACAAGAATCTTGTGGGCCTTTACCTGGGCCGGCCCATTATGGCACACAAAAATCTTGTGGGCCTTTACTTGGGCCGGCCCATTATGGCCCGCAAAATCTTGTGGGCCTTTAACTGGGCCAGCCCATTATGGTCCGCCAAATCTCATGGGCCTTTAGCTGGGCCGGCCCATTATGGTCCGCAAAATCTTGTGGGCCTTCAGTTCGGCCGGCCCATTTAAACTTGATGGGCCGGTCCATGTGTCAACATATCATAGGCGCGTCTGGCCCATTGGATGAGTGACACATGTGCCAACGCGGACCTGACACGTGTCTCCTCCAGCCAATGATGATTTTACACGTGGAAAATCCCCATTGGTCGGGGCTGTTAACGGGTTATCGGATCCAAAACCTGACCCGATAGCTTAACGGCGTTCCGTTACGGTGGATGCCACGTGTCGGTCACCCTTGACGAAAGCACTTCTGTGACGCGTGATTTATTGTCATGGAAGTGGACACTTCCGTGATGATAATTTTGGTAATGTCATGGAACACTTCTACGACAACACAGGTATGACTATCTTGATTCTGTCATAAATTTATCATGGATGTACATGCATGACAAAAAACGCGACCTACTGTGACAAACACGTATCATCACGGAAGTGTATTTTTTTGTAGTGCTGGTTCCTATGGTGAAGGTGGCTCCTGAAGACCCGTCCTCGTCAACGGCACCTGCTTGGTCTCAGCCTTGTCTTGGGTAAACAACTGCTTCTTCTTGGCGGGCGCGGTCTCCTTGGCTTCGAGCGTACTGGCGCCTGCTGGTCGTGCTGCCGCCGCGGCCTTGAAGGCGAGCCTGAGCGTCGTCACTGCCTCCTTAGTGTCCCCCTCGACGGTGAGGACGCCCTTGCTCCCTGGCATCTTCATGAGGTTGTAGGCCGGGTGAGTCGCCGCCATGAACTGAGCATGAGCCGGGTACCCGAGTATGGCATTGTACGGGAGACCGATGCGGGCAATGTCGAAGTCCACCAGCTCTGTGCGGTAGTTGTCGTGTGTGCCGAAGGTGAAAGGGAGGCGGATCTTCCCTAGAGAATAGGCAGCTCCACCACCCACTCCCCAAAAAGGCTTGCTGAGGCTGAGCCGTTCGGCTGGCACGTGGAGGAGGCTGAAGGCTTCCACGAAGAGCAAGTTGAGGCCGGCACCGCCATCGATGAGGGTCTTGGTGACGGCCACATTGCAGATGGTAGGTGTGCAGAGCATTGGGAGTATGCCAGAGCCGGCAGTGCAGCCGGGGTGGTCTTCTGAGTCGAAGGTGAGGTCGGCCTTCGGCGAAGCCCAAGCCGGCGGAGCCCCCGGGCGCTTGGAGGCTGCTCCAATCTGACGGAAGAAAGGCTTGACGTGGCAATCTGAAGGCGGCGCTTGGGAGCCACCCAGCAGCACCGCGACTGTGTGATGCGCCGGCACCGTGTAGTGTGCAGTGAAGAGGTTGCGGAGTTCCTCCCAGGACGCCACCGTGGATCCTGGGAGGGTGAGCAACCAGACGCGTGTCTCGCCGGCGAGGGCCATGGGGAACCAGTTGGCCATGATCTTGTCGTCGCCTCCGGCTTCGAGGACGGCCTCCTCGTATGCCAGCAGGAACGATGCCGGATCTGCCGCACCGTCATAATGTGGCGGCATCTCTGGCTTGAACTTGGTTGGCCATCGCACCTGCCGTAGGGCGGGGGCCAGGGCCAGTGCCCAGTACCCAGACCCCCTGCTGCTGGTGACGGTCGCAGAAGCGGGTGGTGGCGCTCCTGCCATGGGAGCGATGTGCGGCGGCACCGCGCGCAGGTTGGTGGAGGGGGCTCCGGCGCACCCCTACCTGGCGCGCCAAATGTCGGATGTGGGGTTCCGGCAAACCCTTAAGGTTCGAACACCGGGGTGCGCGCGAAGTCTTTCCCTCCTATCGATCTACGCTCTAGCTCGCTAATATCTTGCGGACGAACTCGACAAACTCACAACACAGAAAGAGACATGGGGTTTATACTGGTTCAGGCCACCGTTGTGGTGTAATACCCTACTCCAGTGTGGTGGTGGTGGATTGCCTCTTGGGCTGATGATGAATAGTACAAGGGAAGAACAGCCTCCCGAGGTAGAGGTGTTCTTGTGTGTATTAACTTGTGGTGTGAGGGTTTGATCTCTTGGCGATCCGATGCCTCAGCTCAGGCTCATTTGCCTCCTACTGCAGTGGCTAGTCCTATTTATAGGGGCCCTGGTCCTCTTCCCAAATATCGAGCGGGAAGGGAGCCAACGATGGCGGGCAAATTTGAAGGGGGACAGCTAGTACAAGCTATCCTGACAAAAGCAGTCTTCGCTTGTGAAAAGCCTTGGGGTGACGCCGTCTTGGGCTCCATGATGACCTCCGCCTTGCTGTCCTCCTGGTCTTGGTCTTGTTCCACCAATATGGCAACCTTTGCCTGATGCCTTGGTACTCTTCGCATGCGCTTGCCTCCTTAGCACCAAAGAGGAAATAAGGACGCTGCACGCACCGGCGCCCGCCTGGCACCGTTCGTCATGGCTCACGTCACGAAAGCCTCATGAGGTTTGCCCTGCCTTGATATCTCCGCTCCTCGTGAGCCTGCCTGGCTAGGCCACTCCAGACGAGGTCTTGCATCGTCTGCCTCGCGAGGCTTGGACCCTCGCGAGGGTCTCGGGTGCCTTGTTGATAAAGATGGGCCGTACGGCCTGCTGCCTAGCCATGTTGTGGGCCGCAGGCAGGCAAGTCTGCGGACCCCTGTTCCCAGAACGCCGACAGCCACAACCCACCAGGGCGCGCCTAGGCCTCTTGGCGCGCCCTGGTGGGTTGTGCCCCCTTCAGGGCACCCCCAGTTGCAACCAGGGCCCATTGCCTTCCTTCTCGCCCATAAAAAATCATCATGGAGTTTCGTGGCATTTGGACATCATCTGATATTGATCTTCTATGATGTAAAAAACATGGAAAAACATCAACTGGCACTTGGCACTATGTCAATAGGTTAGTACCAAAAAATGATATAAAATGACTATGAAATGATTATAAAACATCCAAGATTGATAATAAAACAGCATGGAACAATCAAAAATTATAGATACGTTGGAGACGTATCAGCATCCCCAAGCTTAACTCCTATTCGTCCTCGAGTAGGTAAGTGATAAAAACAGAATTTTTGATGTGGAGTGTTGTTCATCATGCCATATCATATTATTTTCTTTATAGCATGGAAAATTGGACTTTTATGTGATTCAAAGCAATAGTCTAGTTTTGACATAATAATTTAGATACTCAAGCATATCAACAAGCAACCATGTCTTTCAAAATATCAACGCTAAAATAAGTTATCCCAAGCCCATCATGCTCAAACATTGATCCATTCATGAAAAACACTCGAATATTAACTACACCCAACACTTAAGTACGATCATATTGCCTCCTAGTTGGTGCTTTTTATAAGAGAAGATGGAGACTCAAATTAAAAATAAAAATTGCGTAAAGTAAAAGAAAGGCCCTTCGCAGAGGAAAGTAGGGATTTGTAGAGGTGCTAGAGCTCAAAGCGAAAGATTAGAGATAAAAACATTTTGGGAGGTGTATCCATCCCACCGACGAAAATGACTTAGAGATCCCAACACTTTCCATGTTAGAATGCCATAGGCGGTTCCCAAACAGAAAATAAAGTTTCTTCCTTTTTCCACCATTCTTTCACTTTCCATGGCTAATCGTATCCACGGGTGCCCTCCATACCAACACTTTCCAAGGAATTTCTTATTTGACAACATAAAGTAAATTTATTTTTGTATTTCGGGACTAGGCATCCCTAAGACCTTTGCCTTACTCTCTTGCAGTGACAAGTGAATAAACATTCATCTTGAGAATAACACATCCAGCATGGAAAATATTAGCCACCTGTTACCGTTCCGTGAGCGAAACAAACACACAAAAGAGAAGTTTATTTTGAAAAAATTAGAGATGGCACATGCAAATTTGCTTAGAACGGCAAAAGAATACCGCATACAAGTAGATATAGTGGACTCATGTGGCAAAACTGATTTAAAGGATTTTGGATGCACAAGTAGAGATCATACTTAGTGCAAAGTGAAGGCTAGCAAAAGATTGGGAAGTGACCAACCAAGAAATGAATAATCTCATAAGCATGCATTAAGCATAATTAACACCGAATAATGCACCACAGGTAGGATATAATTTTCATTGCATGATTGTTGACTTTCGTGCATGCATAGGGAATCACAAACCTCAACACCGATATTCTTACTAGAGCACAATTACTCATCAACATAACTCACATATCACATCATTATATCTCAAAACTATTGCTAAGAATCAAGTTTATTTTGTCCAATGATCTTCATGACATTTTCTTTTTATTTATCCTTCTTGGATATCTATCACTTTGGGACTAATTTTCATGTGTTGCTTTTCATAAGCTCAAACAAATATAAGTGAAGATCATGAGCATAACAAAATTTCTTTCTCTTAAAATAATTTAAGTGAAGAAAGAGAGAATTTCTTCAAAATTTTACTAACTCTCAAATAAATCTAAGTGAAGTGAGAGAGCATTTCTTCAAAAATAACAACGCACACCGTGCTCAAAAAGATATAAGTGAAGCACTAGAGCAAGTCCTAGCTCATAAAAGATTTAAGTGAAGCATAGAAAGAAATTCTAACAAGTCATGACATGATTTTGGCTCTCTCAAATAGGTGTGTCCAGCAAGGATTGATGACTTAAAACACAAAATAAAACAATCAAAGACACATATCATACAAGACGCTCCAAGCAAAACACATATCATGTGACGAATAAAAATATAGCCTCGAGTAAAATACCGATTGTTGGAAGAAAGCGGGGATGCCACTCGTGGGCATCCCCAAGCTTTGTTGGCTGCTCATTTTTGGATAATAGCTTGTATACCGGGGCATCCCAAAGCTTAGGCACTTACATCCTTCCTTCATCCATCGTAAGATAACCCAAAACTTGAAAACTTCAATCAGACAAAACTCAACAAAACCTTCGTGAGATCCGTTAGTGTAAGTAAAATAAACCACTACTATAAGTGCTGTATCAAACCAATTATTTTTTTTATATCTACTTTATTCCAACTTTTCTATGGAAAAAACTCATCAAAGAAAACCATAGAGCCATCAAAATAAGCACAGAACACAAAGAAAACAGAATTTGTCAAAACAGAACAGTCTGTAGCAATCTGATTTCTTCGAATACTTCTGGAACACCAAAATTTCTGAAAAACTAGGAAAACCTGGATAATTTGTATATTGATCTTCTGCAAAAAGAATTAGCATTTTATCAAGTTCTGGTGAATTTTAACAATTATTTTCGTGAGCACAAAGTTTCTGTCTTTTTCAGCAAGATCAAACAACTATCACCCAAGAAGATCCTATTGGTTCTACTTGGAACAAACACTATTAAAAGATAAAAACACAATCATAACAGTAGAATAATTGTGCTAACACTCAAGAACAGAAAGCAAAAAAGGCAAAAATAAATTTTATTCATTGGGTTGCCTCCCAACAAGCGCTATAGTTTTACGCCCTTAGCTAGGCATAAAAACAAGGATCTAAGTTTTGTCTTCCGAAGTTTTGGCAACTTTTGTAAGAGTTTTCTCAAACCCGGGAGGCTCTTTACGCTTTCTTATATTCTCCGGAAAAGAAACCATCTTAAGATCCAAAATATCCAATCGCTTGTTGCAAAGAGTAATCAGAGTATTCATGTGATTGATACTACCATTGAGGTGTTTGAGGGGTTCATTATATTTATGTATTTCAACCATATGTTTATGAAAATCACCAAGTTTGTCCAGCATTTTAGCTACCTCGGGGGTAAAATGAAACCCCTTCTTTTGAGGTGGAATTCCCAAAATTCCCTCTAAGATTTCATAGGCAGTATTGGCATCAAGTTCAATAAAATTTCCTTTAGCGGCAAAATCGAGAAGTTGTCTATGATGCAAAGCCAACCATATGTAAAAATTACGAAGCAAAACCTTGGCGTCCCCCTTTAAGTTGGAAATACGATACGATTCCATAAGACTATACCAGGCATCTTTCAAATTTTCTCCTTGTCTTTGCTTGAAGTACAAGACTTCAAAGTCTGGTGACAAAGGAGGAGTAGGGACGCTAGCCATCGAGACTAGAAAGCAAGAGAACAGTGAACGGAAAAAGAGAGGCGAATAAAATGGCAATTTTTTGTTAAGTGGGGGATAGGAAAACGAGAGGCAAATGGCGAATAATGTAAATTGCAAGGAGATGAGATTTGTGATTAGGAACCTGGTATGTGTTGAAGATCCTCCCCGGCAATGGCGCCAGAAATTCCTTTTGATGTCGCTTGAAGCTACGTCGGTATTTCCCCAAAGAGGAAGGGATGATGCAGCATAGCGGCGGTAGGTATTTCCCTCATAAATGAAACCAAGGTTATCAAACCAGTAGGAGAACCAAGCAACACAATGTAAACAGCCCCTGCACACAAATAACAACACCTCGCAACCCAACGTTTTAAAGGGGTTGTCAATCCCTTTCGGGGTACGGCATCAGAAATTGCGTGATGACGGGAGAAAGTTGTAATAGATTAAATAAATAGATCACAAATAAAATAAAGTGCAACAAAGTATTTTTGTATTTTTGGTTTAATAGATCTGAATAAAAAGTGCAAATAAAATAGATCGCAAAGCAAATATATGAGAAAGAAGACCCTGGGGTCGTAAGTTTCACTACTGGCTTCTCTCGAGAAAAATAGCAAACGGTGGGTAAACAAATTACTGTTGGGAAATTGATAGAACTTCAAATAATTATGACGATATCCAGGCAATGATCATTACATAGGCATCACGTCCAAGAATTAGTAGACTGACTCCTGCCTGCATCTACTACTATTACTCCACACATCGACCGCTATCCAGCATGCATCTAGTGTATTAAGTTCATGGAAAAACGGAGTAATGCAATAAGAACGATGACATGATGTAGACAAGATCCATTTATCTATATGGTGGTAGATATAGTTCTCGTCTTTTTATCCTTAGTAGCAACGATACATATGTGTCGGTTCCCTTTCTGTCACTGGGATCGAGCACTGTAAGATCGAACCCACTACCGGGCACCTCTTCCCATTGCAAGATAAATATAACAAGTTAGCCAAACAAAACCCAAATATTGGAGAAGAAATACGAGGTTATAAGAGATCATGCATATAAGAGATCAAAGAAATTCAAATAACTTTCATGGATATAAAAAGATATAACTGATCATAAACTTGAAGTTCATCTGATCCGAACAAACACACCGCAAAAGAGTTACATCATATGGATATTCAAGAGACCATTGTATTGAGAATTCAGCGAGAGAGAGAAGCCATCTAGCTACTAACTACGGACCCGAAGGTCTACAAAGAACTACTCACGCATCATTGGAGAGGAACCAATGGAGGTGGTGAACCCCATCCGAGATGGTGTCTAGATTGGATCTGGTGGTTCTGGACTCTGCGGCGGCTGGATGAATATTTCATCACTTGTTCTAGTGTTTCTAGAATATTGTGGTATTTATAGAGCAAAGAGGCAGTCCGAGGGGCAACCGAGGTGGGCACAACCCACCAGGGCGCGCCTAGGCCTCCTGGCGCACCCTGGTGGGATTTGCCCCGCTCGGGGCACCCCCCCAGGTGCAACAGGGCCCATTGCCTTCCTTCTGGCCCATAAAAAATCATCGTGGAGTTTCATGGCATTTGGGCTCCATCTGATATTGATTTTCTGCGATGTAAAAAACATGGAAAAATAGCAACTGGCACTTGGCACTATGTCAATAGGTTAGTACCAAAAAATGATATAAAATGATTATAAAACATCCAAGATTGATAATAAAACAGCATGGAACAATCAAAAATTATAGATGCGTTGGAGACGTATCAAAGTTCCGGAGTTGTGTTCAATCTGGTCATGGGCACCCGCACAAAGCATAATGAGATCGTTGAGGAGCTAGACATTCTGCGTGATGAGGTGACAATGCTGGGGCTCAAGGGGAATAAAATCTAAGACCAAATTGATGAAGTCAATACTCGGTTGAGCAAGGTCGAATCGCATGAGGTACAATTTGGCAAGCTGGAGGTAATCATGGAGAAAAATTCCGAGGTTCAGACAAAAATGTTCTGACACTATAAAACATGTCATCTCTTGTGATGAAAATTGTTGTGATGGGAAAAGAACCATCATCTAAGATCATTTTCTATGACGGTGACCATCACAAGCTGGTGGCCACCCGTAGCAGCCTCCCTCGACATGTTTTGTGATGATTCGATCTGATATTATGTGACGCCGGTTAAGTGTCACAAGTCATGTGTATATTCAGTTTGTTATGAGTGTCATACAAAAATGTTGGACGCATTAGTGAAAGAAATACAAATAGAAAAATTACCGATTATTTTTGCAGCTGAATTATTTTGTGGTATGTTCTTTGTTAATAGAAATTGCACTGAATAGAGAGCATCCAGTTCCCTCGTAAACAAAGGAATTGAGAACATCAGTACGATGATGTAAGGTTGTGCTCGACTACCACGTTGCATAGAATAAGGATTGTGCGGTTCCCTCGTAGACAAAGGAATTGGAAACAATGGTACTGCGACACAGGGTTGTGCTCGACTACCACATCACCGACAATGCAAGGTGAGAGGGCATCATGGTGAGGCGACGTGCGTCTGCTGCACATTGAAGTGATGTGTAATTGTGGGACAGTGAAGTAAGGGTGATTTTAAGTGAGATCTAGTTATTATGAGACATTCTAGCGAGATTGATTCGGTTTTCTCAATTAGGTGATGAAAATTATTAGGCAATTTCATGTTTTGCAGGCAATGGGTCAAAAAAGGATAACTGGTTCAATCTAGATGACCCTGGAATACTCAAAAGGTGTTAAGTAGTTTATGCAATTCACGATTGATCACAAGAATGAAGGTGAAAATATGTTGTGCCCATGAAGTATGTGTAATAATTTGCTATGACATGACATGATACAGACCTTGTTGATAGTCACATACACATCAATTTATGTCCATCACCTATATAAGGTGGGTCTATCATGGGGATGTTTTGAGCAATGGTGAAAGTCATAGTACCGATCATGCTGGTTATGTAATTTTTCTTTTCTTTTGAAAACCTATCTAATATTTTTTTCCTTCACGTAGTATGGTGCAACATAATAATTGTGTATTAGTATCTTTTATGAAACAAGTCATCATGGTTACATAGGAAAGCCTTGTTCATATCGAGGCTTTGTTTGGGAATCAAGGAAATCCGTACGAAATTTGAGAGATGATCATATGTAATAATTCATTTTTTAGCAAAAATGAAAATTTGACACAATCATGTGGATTAAATCTTTGAATTTAATGCGAAGACTAGTCTCGTCCCATGAACTAACTTTCTTGAATCATACACCCATGCAATCATTCGCCGGTCAACCATATGTATATCTGAATCGTAATGTTTGTGTTGTGCATTGAATTGATTGCACATAGAAAAAATATCGAGTGGAGAAATATATATGCAATATGTGCCATTTATAGATTATTTAGAACATCCTTTAGAAGATAGACAAGATCAAGACTCTGGTGTCAGTGTTTGACCTTCTACACTATCACATGGCAAGTCAAAATAGTGAGCGTAATATCATGACTTATAGTAAGATACGCTTTGATTATATAGCACTTAATGGATCATATATGTGACGTAGGTATATATATTTTGGGTGAGGCATTATTAGTACAATTTAAATATGCATTCATTGTCCACCGAAACTATATTGACAATAAATTAGATATGAAATTGCTAGTATCGATATGTCATAAATCGGATATAATATTTCATACAGAAGATACATGTCACTAGCATTTATACTCTTTTAATCATGTTTTACCATTAGAACAATATTTGCTATATGGTGATGCTATAAATATCATACCCTCCGCATCACCCTCTCCATACAAACACTCTTTCGGTATCATACCTCTCATAGTTTTATCCAACTCTCATAAGTTTTCCCCGAAAAAAGCCTCAAATTTCCTCCATGAATCAAAGAGTCAACCAGGAGTGGAACCCCTCTGAGGTAGAGGGGGCAAGATCAATCATTGATCGTCTCAACAACTACTACAACAATGATGGCACCAACCATGAGAAGATCAAGAAGCATGATATCATGGCCAATCTCAAAGCATGGTTCCCTAGGAAGACCATGCAACAGGTAACAGACTTGTATGATGATCTTGTTATGGAGATGCATATGTTGCAGTGTCCAGCGAAGGAGTACAATGGTACCAATAGTGACCATGGTGCCATTTACACTGTGGATGGCCTTGTGAATAAAAACTTTGGATTGCAAAAGGAGGTTGCCATGGAAGGAATGGGTATTTCGTTTGGTCGTCCATTGGAGACTATGCAAACCATGGAGATACAAGAAGAGGTGCATATGGTGGAGGAGAACAAGGTGCTGTTGGAGAATAAGATTTGCATCCCTCAACCAGTGCTTGCACCACGTGCCAAGGGGTATTGGACCCCAGAGGAACACAGGTTATTCATCTTTCATCCTTCCTAATTTTCCATGGCATTTAAAAAATTATTTCATTTTGATTATTCGCTTGGAGATGTCGGGTGTATTTTATTTTAATAGAAAGCATACTATTGACCATTATGTGGGTTTTCATTATCATGAATTGGAGGTTTGTTTTTTATTTTTACGTAGAAACAATAGTACCAAGATGTATTATTTTGTTTGTGAACAACCGACTTTATTTCATTATTGTGTTTCCAGTATAAATTAATACCACCCACGCTTGTCCTTGCAACTAAAGATGGAGTAGTTAATTATATATTCATAGTAAAGAATGAAACTACTATTGCAAGTATTATCATGGTCTATTTATATCTATTATCAATATATGACCATGGCAGTTATGAAATTCCTTTTCATTTATAATCATCTATTATCACATATTATGTTATTAACATCGTAAAAGATAACAAAGATGTCCTTTACTAGCACAAGGGTTAATATTTGGTTACAAGTTTTAATACTCCAACTATTGCATTTTTTTCACCAATATATTAATAATCAATATGTCCTTGAAAAAATTAACCTAACTAGTTCATCTTGAACATGGTTATTCTAGGCTCTTTCTCCATGGGTTGAGTGCATGTGGTCGTGGAAAATGGAAGGACATATCAAAGTACTTCGTCACTAGTAGGACTCCAGCCCAGATTTCGAGCCATGCACAGAAGTACTTCATGAGGCTACAGAGCAAACGGTCAGGAAGCCAACGCTATAGCATCAACGACGTGGAGCTCGATGATGCTGACCCATGGAAAATCAAAAATAGCTTTAATTTCTGGGAAGCACTCGCCTTGCAATCTACAATTGGTGCTGATAACCAAAATCCAAGTTTTGGTTTGCAAACTCCTTCGAGTCCATTTGTCACCATGAACAATATATTCTAGTTTGGAGTTGTCTTTCCTGAAGAAAAGGAGTTAGTAGTAGTATGTTGTGAGAATGATATGATGTTGTCATCGTAGTAGGGGCTAGTGAACTTTGTTCCTACTAGTATACAAGTATTACTTAAACTTCCTTCAAAGTATTGTATGGCATACCATGTATAAGATGCTATGATTTAAATTATATTTAAATGTGTGTTTGGAGAGTCAACAAAATGGGTTGTTACTATTTACTATGGTTGTTGTATAAACATTGCAACTGAAATTGATGTGGTATTGATATGAACATACCATTTTTCTCTAGGTGGGTCCTACATGTAAGGAGGTGTGACGTGACAACGCTAATAGGCTTGTCAAGAAGGTGAAAACCAGCCTCATTAGTGAAAACTAGTGTCAACCAAGCTTGGGATTGATTCTTGAATGGATTGACAAGTTGGATGTCTGCATTAACTAGTTTTGTAGTTTATCGTTGAGAGCAAAGTGGTAAGTTGAGTATTGAAAAGTGAACTAATATCAATTGGAAACATTTATCTGAACTACATATACTGAATATACGTGTTCATTTTTTCTAAAGAACATATATAGTTGTTCCAACTCCATGGAGGCTTGAAGAAAAAAATGAAGGCTAAAGAGAAGCTTTATTTTGGAGACGAAGCGGGCATTTTGCATTTACACTTTAGTACATGATTCAATCCCATTGGACCGTAGAGTGTAAACACAATAGAATCTTGGAATGCGGTTACAGAGGCCAACTGTATCCCTAGAGCCAGCGAGAAGTTTGCGCTTGAGAAGCAAGCCTTCGGAAGAAAAAAATAGCCGATCACTTCTTAAGTTCTTATTGGTCTTTAGAGAAATTATAAGATCAATCTAAGGTTGAAAAACAAACTCACCAACACCACAAATGGTTTTTTTATTTGGATCTTCAGATAGAATGTAGGGTGGTAGCCGAATTTTCACTACTTTAGATACAAAATTCCTACACTCCATGATTTATGCATGACTTCTGTAGAAACTAGGAACGGTCAATTTTTTTCCAAGCTCTCACCAAACGTACACCATCAAAGATAGTAGGGTAGTTGGAATAGAAACCCGAAAAACAATGTTTACAATGTATACAAAAGCAACACAATGTGTAGCCTATGCTGTCAGCTTACACACAACTTTGCCAAAAAGCCTTTTTTTCATTTTTAGGCAATAGTCCTATAGTGTCTAAGACATCAAAATGCATGCACACCAGATGCCATGGGTTCTAGCATTACCATCTCGGCCAAGGTCTTAACTTGAACAAACAGAATAAGCCCCTTTGGTGTGTCCAAAATCTCATAGCGAAAACGATACCAACTAAAGATTGAAGAAACATGAAGTCTTGCAAAAAAATGTATAGTAGAAATCTTTGCTTCCTCCACCTTTATCGTTATTGAGAACACAAAGTGGCGGATGAGATAAGCACCTGAAGAATGTATTACGTGCTCTAGAGATCTTGATTTATCTAAATCTAATTGTACGAGCATCATGGTGGCACTAGAAGCAACATCACACCACACATACACAAATGGAGCCGAGAGAATCTTATTGTGTCACTGCCACAATTACAATGTGTCAGACATTCCAACTAAGCAACAAGTTGAACATGGATGGTGGTTTCAACGCCGAAGCTAGCACAGGAGGTGCACGGACGGAGGCAGGAATCTTACAGAAGGGGGCCAGTGGGAAAGTGAAATATTGAGAGGGAAGCAATGTTTTCGGGAAAAAGTTTGCCATGGGGGGAGGGGGAGCCATGGCCCCAACTCGCCCCCGTAGGCTCCGTCCTTGGGGGAGGAGCCAACATGATCCCCAGGGATGACAGCGGCTCAATTATACTCTCCTCTTGCAAACATCTGCATAATTGCGACAGTCCTTTGGAAGCTGAACTTTTGGCATGCATAGAAGGAATTAGCCTTGCTCGGGAATGGTGTCTGAGCACTCATCATTGAGACCAATTCTGAACTAGCGACCAACTGTCATGAGATGAGAGCTAGATCAATCGGCCAATGCAGCGATTGTTAAGGAGATTAAACACCTACTCTAGAGGGATAATCAACATGTCATCTCCATGATCCGTCGATCAGGAACTGCGTGGCGCATCGCCTCACTCATCTAGGGCTTCTTTTAAAAAAAGAAAAAGAAATGAAAGGTTTGTTCTCTCAAAAAAAGTGAAACACCAAAGAATTGAACCACTAAGAAGTTAAGTAAAAAAATTGAAATGTAAAGTTGAGTAATTAACACTGAAGAAATCAAAGTGAAACACTAAAAAGTGAGACACCACCAGCAGGCGTCGTGTTGTCATTCAGCACAACACATGCAGCATTGCGAGCAGAGAACAACGCATAGCACAACTAAAACGTGGGTGAATCTCATGGTAGACCAACACTTCCTTCCAAGCGCTAGCGAGCAACAGAAAACAGCAAATCCTCGCAGTCTCGCTGATCAGATGGTGGTTCGCTCGCCTCCTCGGCGCTGTCGTGCTGCCTCGGTCCCCTCGCGCCAGCCGGTCATGGAAGCATACGTGTGCTCGCTGGGAAAATGCAACAAGGGAGTAGTGTCATCGGCCGCTTTGTGGCTGCAACGATGTGCTTGAGTTTGGGCTTGAGTTTGTGGCCCTCCCATTTGGGCTTGAGTTTGTCCTTTCTTTTCCAGTAGGCGTAGAACGAGTTCGCCAACATTGTAAGTCTTGGCCCGTACTTCTCTGCTTTGATATCTTCGAGCCTGCTGTTGATAAAATGTTGAACGGGCTTTTGCGACGTCATGCTCCTCCTCCAGGGCATCTAGGCTCTCCTGCCGATCAAGCTCGGCTTCTCTCTCTTCATACATACGCACTCGAGGCAAGTCGTGAATAATATCGCGAGGCAACACAGCCTCCGCGCCATACACCATGAAGAAAGGTATGTATCCGGTAGTACGGTTAGGCGTGGTCTGCAGCCCCTAGAGTACGGAGTCGAGCTCCTCAACTCAGTGCTTGTCTGATTCTTTCAAAGACCGCACTAGTCCAGGCTTGATACCGCTCATAATAAGACCATTGGCTCGTTCGAATTGACCATTTGTTTGAGGGAGGTAGACAGTGGCGTAATCGAGCTTAATGCCAAGATTAGTACACCAGATTTTCACCTCATCGGCTGTGAAAATTGGAGCCATTGTCGGTGATGATGCTGTGTGGAACACCATAACGGTGCACAACACTGGATACGAATTCTATCACTGGCCCGAACTTCGCCGTTTTGACTGGTTTGGCCTCTATCCACTTAGTGAATTTATCCACCATAACCAGCAAATATTTTTTCTTATGGCTTCCCCCTTTAAGGGGTCCAACCATATCCAGTCCCCGACCGCGAAAGGCCAAGTAATGGGGATCGTTGGTAGGGCAGTTGGGGGCATATGGCTTTGGTTGGCGAAGAGTTGGCATCCGATGCAACGTTGGACAAGGTACTGTGCGTCTGCTCGGGCCGTCGGCCAATAAAACCCTGTACGGAAGGCCTTGCTGACAAGGGCCCGAGCTGCGGCGTGGTGTCTGCCGAGACCGGCATGAATTTCCACTAGAAGCTGCCGCCCCTCCTCCTCGGAGATACATCTTTGAAGGACCCCGGTAGTGATACGTCTCCGTCGTATCTATAATTTTTGATTGTTCCATGCCAATATTATACAACTTTCATATACTTTTTGGCAACTTTTTATACTATTTTTGGGACTAACATATTGATCCAGTGCCCAGTGCCAGTTCCTGTTTGTTGCATGTTTTATGTTTGGCAAAAAACCCATATCAAATGGAATCCAAACGGGATAAAAACGGACAGAGAATATTTTTGGAATATTTGGAAAATTCCGGGAGAAGAATCAACGCGAGACAGTGCCCGAGGGGGGCACGAGGCACGGGGGCACGCCTACCCCCCTCGTGGGCCCCCGTAAGGCGGTTGCTGCTCTAATTTGGCCGCAAGAAAGCTAATTTTCGGAGAGAAAAAATCTCGGCGAAGTTTTCAATCCAATCGGAGTTACAGATCTCCATATATATACAAAACGGTGAAAGGGCAGAATACCAGAACGCAGAAACAGACAGAGACAGAGAGACAGATCCAATCTTGGAGGGGCTCTTACCCCTCCCATGCCATGGAGACTAAGGACCAGAGGGGAAACCCTTCTCCCATCTAGGGAGGAGGTCAAGGAAGAAGAAGAAGGGGGGGCTCTCTCTCGCTCGCTTCCAGTGGCGCCGGAGGGCCACCGGGGGCCATCATCATCACCGCAATCTTCACCAACAACTTCACCGCCATCATCACCAACTCTTCCCCCCTCTATGCAGCAGTGTCAGCCCTCTTTTACCCGTTGTACTCTCTACTTAAACATGGTGCTCAATGCTATATATTATTTCCCAATGATGTATGGCTATCCTATGATGTTTGAGTAGATCCGTTTTGTCCTATGGGTTAATTGATGATCGTGATTGGTTTGAGTTGCATGTTTTATTATTGGTGTTGTCCTATGGTGCTCTCCGTGTCGCGCAAGCGTGAGGGATCCCCGCTGTAGGGTGTTGCAATACGATCATGATTTGCTTATAGTGGGTTCCGTGAGTGACTGAAACACAAACCCGAGTAAGGGGGTTGTTGCGTATGGGATAAAGAGGACTTGATGCTTTAATGCTATGGTTGGGTTTTACCTTAATGATCTTTAGTAGTTGTGGATGCTTGCTAGAGTTCCAATCATAAGTGCATATGATCCAAGTAGAGAAAGTATGTTAGCTTATGCCTCTCCCTCAAATAAAATTGCAATAATGATTACCAGTCTAGTTATCGATTGCTTAGGGACAAATAACTTTCTCGTGACAAAAAGCTCTGTACTAAATATAATTTAGTTGTGTCTTTATCTAAACAGCCTCTACTTTTTATTTATGCTGTCTTTATATTCTTGCAAACCTATCCAAAAACACCTACAAAGTACTTCTAGGTTTATACTTGTTCTAGGTAAAGCGAACGTTAAGCGTGCGTAGAGTTGTATCGGTGGTCGATAGAACTTGAGGGAATATTTGTTCTAACTTTATCTCCTCGTTGGGTTTGACACTCTTACTTATTGAAAGAGGCTACAATTGATCCCCTATACTTGTGGGTTACCAAGACCTTTTTCTGGCGCCGTTGCCGGGGAGCAATAGCGTGGGGTGAAAATTCTCGTGTGTGCTTGTTTGCTTGATCACTAAGTAATTTTTATTTGTTGTTCTTAGTTGTTCTTTATATTTAGTTATGGATATGGAACACGAAATACCAAAAAAATTAGGTGTACTTGCTACTCATGGAGATGGGGAACCTCCTAAAATCCTCGATGCTCATTATGTGAAAGATATTATGTATTACTTTGATAATCCTGAGAAAACCCCATTCAATTATGTAATGGGAGACACATTGGACCAACGTGAATACTTTAGGGATTATCGCTTGACTCAAAAAGGGAAACTATTATGGGATCAAATTCATACGTTGAAGTGGTATGCTAGGCAACTATGCTTGAGATATGATTATACTTGTTGCTCTAGGATGAAGGCTCCACACATTCCCATTTCATGCGAATTTAATGATAATGAAACCTTGGCTTCTTATGCTAGAGGTATATATGATTACTATGATGTGGAACAAATAGAAGAATTTGTTGCTTTTATGGGTGCTTATGAAATTCACTACAAGAAACATGTCAACTAGTGACCTTCTGTCAGTGACCCTGGAAGAAATGGTCGTAGATCTATGACCATTTCAGACCAATTGGTCAAAAGCTGTTTGGGGGGCTCCAAACCCTAAACCATTGCGACCATTTTGGTCAGGAAGGTCATAATTTCCTTACATGAAATGGTCATCAAGCAAACAGCGCTAGTCCGCTGCCTTATTTCTAGTTGTTAACGACCAATATAGATGGTCATAGCCTTGTAAATTGTGGTGGGTTGCTATGACTAGGCGCCACCTTGAAAGTGCAACTATCCCTGGGTTGTTTTGGTAATTCCTAACAACATATAGCTCATTGAGCTAACATTATTCTAAGGTTAATATTTCAGGAAAAGCTCAATGGATGGCATGGCATGGATGAGGAAAGTGGATCCCTCAAAATTATAAGGACAAAGAATTGGCTCAAACTTCAAGGTCAAGACTCTACATTTTATATTTTAGTGATCCAAGATCACATTGAGTCTATAGGAAAAGCCAATACTATCAAGGAGGGATGAGGTGTTGCTTAATGAGCCTTTTGCTTCATGTGCTTAGTGATATGCTCCAAAACCCTCAACTATCTTCCCACATCCACATTTGACCTAAACCTAAAGTCAAACTCGGCCCCACCGATTCTTTCCATCCGGCGCCACCGAGTTTCATTTGTCATAGCCACTGCCACAAACCCTAGCAATTCGATTTCACCGATAGGGATCTCGGTCTCACCGAGATGGGATTGCAATTTCTTTGTTTCCCTTCGTAACATTTCGGTCTAAACGAAGTGAGAGATCGGTCCCACCGAGATTGCAATGTAAACTCACTGTTTCCTTTTCATAACATTTCGATCTCACCGAGAAGAGTGAATCGGTCCCACCGAGTTTACCTGACCAACCCTCTGGTTAGCTTATTACCAAAATCGGTCCCACCGAGTTTGTGTAATCGGTCACACCGAGATTATGTTATTCCCAAACCCTAACCATATCGGTCCTACCGAGTTGCATCTCAGTCCCACCGAAAATCCTAACGGTCACTAGGTTTGCTGAATCGGTCCGACCGAGTTTAACGATTCGGTCCCACTGAGTTTGGCAGATTGTGTGTAACGATTAGATTCTGTGTGGAGGCTATATATACCCCTCCACCCACTCTTCATTCGTGGAGAGAGCCATCAGAACACATCTACACTTCCAATACACATGTTCTGAGAGAGAACCACCTACACTTGTGTTGAGCTCAAGATATTCCATTCCAACCATATGAATCTTGATCTCTAGCCTTCCCCAAGTTGCTTTCCACTCAAATCTTCTTTCCACCAAATCCAAATCCTGTGAAAGGGAGTTGAGTGTTGGGGAGACTATCATTTGAAGCACAAGAGCAAGGAGTTCATCATCAACACACCATTTGTTACTTCTTGGAGAGTGGTGTCTCCTAGATTGGCTAGGTGTCACTTGGGAGCCTCCGACAAGATTGTGGAGTTGAACCAAGGAGTTTGTAAGGGCAAGGAGATCTCCTACTTCGTGAAGATCTACCACTAGTGAGGCAACTCCTTCGTGGGCGACGGCCGTGATGGAATAGACAAGGTTGCTTCTTCGTGGACCCTTCGTGGGTGGAGCCCTCCGTGGACTCGCGCAACCGTTACACTCCGTGGGTTGAAGTCTCCATCAACGTGGATGTACGATAGCACCACCTACCGGAACCACGCCAAAAACATCCGTGTCTCCAATTGCGTTTGAATTCTCCAAACCCTTCCCTTTACATTCTTGCAAGTTGCATGCTTTACTTTCCGCTGCTCATATACTCTTTTGCATGCTTGCTTGAATTGTGTTGAGATTGCTTGACTTGTGCTAAGATAGCTAAAATCTGCCAAGAACTAAAATTGGGAAAATGCTAGATTTTTATTTGGTCAAGTAGTCTAATCACCCCCCCCCTCTAGACATACTTCCGATCCTACAAGTGGTATCAGAGCTTTGGTCTCCATTTGCTTTGATTTCCATAGCTTTTGGTGGTCATAGCCTTGGTTTCACAACCTAGAAGAGTATGGCGTCTAGCGAGGGAAATTATCACCATAGAGGTCCTTACTTTGATGGTACTAATTTTGCTAGTTGGAAGCATAAGATGAAAATGCATATTCTTGGACATAACCCCGCCGTTTGGGCTATTGTGTGTGTTGGCTTGCAAGGTGACTTCTTCGATGGGAAAGAACCAAACCGTGAAGCTACCATGGAAGAGTTGAAGATGCTGCAATACAACGCTCAAGCTTGTGATATTCTCTTCAATGGATTGTGCCCCGAAGAATTCAACAAAATCAGCCGTCTTGAGAATGCAAAGGAAATTTGGGATACTTTGATTGATATGCACGAAGGTACCGACTCCGTCAAGGAATCCAAATTGGATGTGCTTCAAAGTCAACTTGACAAGTTCAAAATGAAGGATGGTGAAGGTGTCGCTAAAATGTACTCTAGGCTTGCTCTTATCACAAATGAGATTGCCGGCTTAGGGAGTGAAGAGATGACCGACAGATTCATCATCAAGAAGATCCTAAGAGCCTTGGATGGAAAATATGATACCGTGTGCACATTGATCCAAATGATGCCCAATTACAAAGATCTCAAGCCAACGGAAGTCATTGGAATAATTGTTGCTCATGAGATGTCACTCAAGGATAAAGAGGAACTTCACAACAAATCAAGTGGTGCTTACAAAGCCTCATGTGAAGCTCCCACATCATCAAGTGAGAAGCAAACCTTCAATGAAGAATTGAGCTTAATGGTGAAGAACTTCAACAATTTCTACAAGAGTAGAAGCAAAGATAGAAGCTCCAAGTCAAGGTCCTACAATGACAAAAGATCTTCTAGTCGAGAGCGAAATTGCTACAATTGTGGAAGACCCGGACACTATTCTAATGAGTGTGCGGCTCCCTACAAGAGAAGAGAAGACTCTCCCAAGAGAAGAAGTAGAAGAGAAGAATCACCATCAAGAGAAAGAAGGAGTAGAGATGATCGTTATGAACGAAGACACTCACGGAGAAGCAAGGATTCGGAAAGAAAGGACAAGTCATCAAGGAGCTACACAAAACGAAGACATCAAGCTCATGTTGGTGAATGGGTATCCAGCTCGGACTCCGACAACCACTCCGAGAGAAGCTATCACTCCGATTCCGAATATACTCAAGATGAAGGTGTTGCCGGTCTAGCACTTGTGACAACCAACTCCTACGACATATTTGACTCACCAAATGAAGGAGTTGGAACATGCTTCATGGCTAAAGGCCCAAAGGTATCACATCCCGAGTATGTTGATTTCAATAGTGATGAAGATGACTTGTTAGGTGATGATGATTTACTTGTTGACAACTCTAGTGATGAATACTATGATGAAACGTCAATTAATCATGCTAATCAAGATGAAACGTATGACAATGATAAGGAGAATATTGAGTCTCTAACTAAAGAACTAAACACTCTTAAGTTAGCTCATGAAACTATCTTAGGAGATCATCGAGAACTTTTAAGGACACATGAGAAATTACGCTTTGAAAAGCTCAACCTTGAGCAAGAGCATGAGTTCTTAAAAGCAATCAATGATGATCTTCGTAAGAAAAGTTCTTCTTACATTGCCAAGCGTTTACTCTTATCCACTTACATGCCTCAAGTCAAGTCTAGTAACAAGAACAAGAAAGATTCTTACTCTAGTAGTAACAATGATCATGTTAAATCCAATATTGTTGCTTCTAGTAGTTCTCTTGATTCCACTAATGATTCTCTTAGCCAAGTTACACTTGAGCAAGAAAATAGCCTATTGAAGGGAATAATAGAGAAAGGAGTTTACAAGAGCCTTGCTGGAAGTAAGCAATTCGAGGAAATTGTACGCAAGAAAGGAAGGCACCGGAAGAATCAAGGTGTTGGTTTTGAACGAAAGTTCAATGCCAATGGAGTTGAGTGGGAAGAAGATCAATACCCCAAGACAAAGTTTGTTCCTCAACAAGAGAAGTATGATCCCACTTCTTTCAAAGGGACACAAGCTCAAGATGATCTTCCACCACAAGACTACAAGCAAAAAGGCAAGGACAAGCTTCAAGAGGAAATTGATGCATTTGAAGAAGCTCCTAAGACCTTAGTCAAGTGGATTCCCAAGACTACTTCAAGTTCCACTTCATCAAGTACGACTACAACTCCGAGGATTCCCATCAAGATGGTGTGGATCCAAAAGAAGAAGAACTAGAGAGTTCTTGAGGATGACTCCGCCAACATACTTCACTCTTATCATCTTGGCAAGAACAAGTGCAATCAACTTCCACATCTTGCACTAGTTCAAGGAGTCACAAACCCTCTTGTTGGTAAGACAAGGGACAAGGTAACCTAAAAGCTTTCATAGACATCATCTTGTGTGTGCATCACTCTATGTCTATGGATATCCTTGCTTGTTCCTTGTGGGACTAACCCATGTAGGTATTGAAAGTGCAACTCACTCCAATGGATAGCTCCAATTGATCTACATCAACATTGAGCATCCACATCTTCAGCATCTACATGAAGTCATCATCGACAAAACCCAAGGTTAGTTCATCCCTCTCAGGGGGGATATCACATCTAGGGGGAGCTTTACTCTAAGACTTGAGCTAAAGCAACTCTAATGATGTGAACACAACAATGCTTTATGTAAAAGTGGTAACCCCACTTGTGCTTAAACAATGAGTATGACCTATGATCAAATGTTCTCATTTGACTCCTAAGTCAATATACTCATATATAGATGACCTAGTCATCACCAATTGCTTGATAGATGCTAGAATTGGTTGTGCATGCTTTGCCACATATTTCAATTGCCATTTTATTGTGTGAGCATGTTGATTACATATTTTACTCATTCGAGGACATCCACTTGTTGTTTTGATTGATTGGTTTTCTTTTCTTTTGCCAAGTGGATGGACAAGAATGCCTAAGAACCTTCTGTAGCTATCTATGCTTTTCTCGTCTCAAACTCTATTCATGCTACATCACAAAATTTGATCAAGTCAGATTCAAACCACTCTGTGTGAGGAGCACTCGGAGTCCCCGATTTTTCATAGACTTAAACTTCCAAAACTTCTTTGTGCTTTACGGTCTGACCGATTCCTTCATTTCGGTCATACCGAGATCACTAAGTCGATCTAGGTTTTCACCTCGGTGCAACCGATTTGAACTTTTCGATCACACCGAGTTGCTATAACTATCAACAGTTATGCATCTCGGTGCCACCGAGTTGTTCCACTCGGTCACACCGACTGGGTCGGGCTATATATACTCACGGGCAAAATTTTGGAAATTTCTCCGAAACCTCTTCGCCCGCGCATAGCTCGCTCTGCCTCCTGGGTCTCCGGATCGTCCTCCTCGTCGCCAGCCGCCTCCTGTCGCTAGTCTCCGCCGCCGTCAACGGATTTTGTCTCCGCCGTAGCGAGTTCACCGCCGAACTAGGGTATGGACTCGATCACAGTGCTATCCCCGTCTGATTCCTAGCACATTGTGTTCATTATGATTCTTGCTACAATTGAAACACTCCTATCCAGTCAAATCAATCCGTAGAATAGTTGCGATTCAAAAATTTAGGTTTAGGTTTCCGCCGAAACCATCTCGGACCCACCGGGTTGCGGAACTCGGTTCCACCGATTCGGCCACGGCCATTGCACATGTGGTTCTCGGTCTGACCGAGAATTACAAATCGGTGAGACCGAGTTCAGGACTTTGTGAAACCCTAGCAGTCTCAGTGCCACCGAACTGTGACTCGGTCTGACCGAGTTCACTACTTTAGGTTCCAAAAGCTGCTTCGGTATCACCGAGTTTGCAAATCGGTTGATCCGAAATGCTTTCTGTGGAAAACTAAGACTAAGTTTTTGACTCATTCTTTTGCAAAAATCTCTGCATTTTGTGATGCTCATCCACTCTATCTCATCTATAATCTATTCACAGGGTCAGCAGTCAGAGTTTGCAACATGTCTGATCAGAGTGACAGCCAGAACAAATCTGAGGAGCAGGTTCACATGAGTGAGGGCACTAATCCCTCTAGCAGCTCTGATGAGGGTAGCAGGAGCACCCCAAGCAACTTGCCTAAGGCAGCCACTAGAGCTAGCAAGAAGAGAACTTCTGAATCAGAGGATGAGGACTATGTGGCAGAGGAGGAAGCCACATGTAAGAAGAAGGTGCTCAAGAAAGAGTATGGGTCAGCTGCAGTCACAAAACCTGGAATGCACAAAAAGGCACCTGCAAGGAGAGTTCCCACTTCTAAGCCTAGGAAGGCTGCAACTGAAGAAACCATGAAATTTACCATGGAATCTGAAGAGGAAGCAGGTGCCAAGATAAGAAGAAGAAGAAGAGAGCTAGAACTACTACTGCCAGAGTTCTTGGCAAACCCTCCATGAGGAGAGACTCTGAGGGAGAAGAAGAAGAAGAGGTTGCTGCACCAGCACCCAAGGCACAGAAGCTTATGGGTGATGCCATAAGGTCAGGGGCTACTTCATCCAAGCTCAAGGAATCACCCAAAGCTGCCTCCAACCCAAAGAGTGCACCTAAGAGGAACACCAGGAACATATCTGCTGCTGAAAGGACAAGGCCCCAGTGCATGATATTGCTGAAGAAGAAGAAGGACAAGTTCTCAGGAAGCTCAAGCCCAAGATCCTAGACCACAACGATGCTCATCCTATGGCTGAGGACATGAAAATCAGGAGAGATTCAGGGCTAAGGAAATGGAGAGAGGAAGATCCATATGCTTCAAGAAGAAGAACTACTATGGATTACAGGTTTCACACCAAGGAACAGCAGGATTTCTATGAGACAGTGCTGCTGGATATGAAACCCATAGTGTGTGACATGAGATGGGTTGATTGGGAATATATCAAGGAGAACGAAGAACACTATCCTGGAGTGTATGACGGCTTCAGTGCTTGTGGAGTTGCAGACTTTGTTGGGCAAAAGCTCACAAATTGGAATGATGAGCTCATAATGCAATTCTACTCCACAGCACATTTCTATCCAGATGGCAGGATAGTGTGGATGTCAGAAGGAACTAGATATCAGTCTACAGTTGCTGAATGGGCACAGCTGATCAATGCCCCAGAAGAGCAGGAAGATGACTTGGACATCTATGCCAAGAAGAAGATGGATCACAATTCCATGTCAAATATGTACAAGGAGATCCCAAACAAAGCACTTGATACCTTCAAGTTTGGCTCAGTGCACTTCCTTCTGTCAGGGCTGCCCACTATCAACTGGATTCTAAGGCACACTCTCTTGCCCAAGTCAGGTGATCACAAGATGATCTGAGGCCATGCAATAAACTTGCTTCACATATTTGATGTGCCACAGAAATTCAAGGTGATGAGCCTCATGGTAGAGACCATTAAGAGGACAGCAGCTGATCAAAAGAGGAGCTGTGGATATGCCCCACAAATTCAGGAGTTGATTAACTCAAAGATGGTCACAGGCACATACCTGCTGGATAAGGAACACCTGCCCATCCATCCAGACTTTGAAGACAATCAAGTTGTGATGAACGAGAATGAACCATCATCTGCACATGCACAAGCAAAGAAGGAGAAGGCAAAGATGGAGAAAGCTGCCAAGATGCCAACTCAAGAGGAGGCATCTGAGTACTTCTTGAAGAACAAGCAGGAGTAGCTCAGTTACCTGATAGCATCCACTCTGAGAATTGAGAAAGGACTGGCCACCCTGACTCGAAACCAAGAGAGCCTGGAAAGAATCATGGAACAAAAGTTCTATGACCTAGATGTGAAAGTAACTGAGATTCAGTCTGCCGTGGAGCAACTACAGGATGATATGCAGGAGAGGAAGGGCAAGACCACAACTGATGCATTTCCCAGAGTGCCCAGAGCTCAGAGATCGTCTGGAGTGCCAGTTCCTGACACCAGAGCCACCACTTCTGCACCAGCTACAGCCTCAGTTCCACCAGCTCCAGCTCCTACCCCAGTAGCTCCAACCACTTCTACTGAAGCCTTCGTCCTTGGCGTCATCCGGACTCCACCAACTGAAGACCAAGCCTGAGAGTCATTTAGTGCTATGCATTTTCTATGAACTTTTTGGTAACTTGTTGCCAAAGGGGGAGAAAAATGTATAGATCATAGGCTTCGAGAGAGAGAGAGTTTGCATTTGTTCTCTCTTGTTTTCTTGGTTGAACTTTATTTGCTTTTGAGTGCTTGAGATACAATGCCTTAATCCGTGAGACATTGATGATCATGTGTTTGATCATAAGCTACACTTAATGCTTGTTGGATGTTATTATCAGTTTATTCTTATTTTGATCATTCACTTTGCTTGGTGATGAGTGCATGTATTTAATTCTTATCATTTTGAGCGCTCCACCAAGATGTATGTGACATGGAAGAGTAACCCATGATTCTAACTCATTGTGCATTTGCAGTCCAAAGCAAATCTTAAAATTTGCACAAATTTAGGGGGAGCTCTTGCTTATCACATACTTCTCAAAGCGAGGATATCTTTCACTTTTATTATCATTTGTCAAAGCTTTGATCTATATGTTGTCATCAATTACCAAAAAGGGGGAGACTGAAAGTGCAACTATCCCTTGGTGGTTTTGGTAATTCCTAACAACATATAGCTCATTGAGCTAACATTATTCCAAGATTAATATTTCAGGAAAAGCTCAACGGATGGCATGCATGGATGAGGAAAGTGGATCCCTCAAAATTATAAGGACAAAGAATTGGCTCAAACTTCAAGGTCAAGACTCTACATTTTATATTTCAGTGATCCAAGATCACATTGAGTCTATAGGAAAAGCCAATACCATCAAGGAGGGATGAGGTGTTGCTTAATGAGCCTTTTGCTTCATGTGCTTAGTGATATGCTCCAAAACCCTCAACTATCTTCCCACATCCACATTTGACCTAAACCTAAAGTCAAACTCGGCCCCACCGATTCTTTCCATCCGGCGCCACCGAGTTTCATTTGTCATAGCCACTGCCACAAACCCTAGCAATTCGGTTGCACCGATAGGGATCTCGGTCTCACCGAGATGGGATTGCAATTTCTCTGTTTCCCTTCGTAACGTTTCGGTCTAAACGAAGTGAGAGATCGGTCCCACCGAGATTGCAATGTAAACTCACTGTTTCCTTTTCGTAACATTTCGATCTCACCGAGAAGAGCGAATCGGTCCCACCGAGTTTACCTGACCAACCCTCTGGTTAGCTTATTACCAAAATCGGTCCCACCAAGTTTGTGTAATCGGTCACACCGAGATTATGTTATTCCCAAACCCTAACCATATCGGTCCTACCGAGTTGCATCTCAGTCCCACCGAAAATCCTAACGGTCACTAGGTTTGCTGAATCGGTCCGACCGAGTTTAACGATTCGGTCCCACCGAGTTTGGCAGATTGTGTGTAACGGTTAGATTCTGTGTGGAGGCTATATATACCCCTCCACTGTAACATCCCAAAATTCTAAATTTTGGAATGTTATAATAAATAGATAGATTTGACTGATTGTTTGATTGATTGTCTAAAAGTGAGTGAATTCGAAACTTTTGAAAGTTAAATGAGAGGGAATAAAAGGACTTTCCCAAAATTTCATATTTGTTTTCTGATCTCCGTGAATTCAAATTCTTTTCACCACGAAACCCTGGAGAGAAGATGACATGAATTCTTCCATTTATTTAAATGACAAGGGGTGCTGAAAACATTTGAATTTCATTTGAAAATATTCCATTTCTGAAACTTTATGCGACTCAATGATTTTCACGAGAGAAGATAAAATGACTTCTTCAAATTATATGAAATATGAGTTGGGAGTTTCAAAGAATTAAATTCAAAGTTCTTTGAATTTATTTTATTTTCAATTTGGAATATTAGATCATCATGCATATCTTATTTTCTTGCTTTTTGGTCGATCCTAGAAATTTCACGCAGCTCAAGGACCTTCGGAGAGAGTTGGAGATTTCCTTATTTTCTTATTTGAGAGTTTTCTCGAATTGGAAAAGAGAATCATTTGATTTATTTATTTCATCTTCAATAATTTTCCGATGTCAAAATAAGAGAGCGGGAATAATATGACTTTCCCGAAATTTAGGAAAAATGAAGATTTAATAAATAGATCAAATTTTGTTTTCCGGTGTTTGTTTGTTTTTATTTGGATAGTGAAAAATGCGCGTTTTCAAAAGTTGCTTTTTAGGTCTGGAGAAAAGTTCATTTTGTTCGGCTCATTTTTAGGAGTCGGGGAAAATTTACTTTATTAATTTTAGAGCCCGTTTAGTTTTCTTTTTCGTTTTTTTTTCTGCGCGCGAAATCTGTTTAAAAAAAAAACTGCAGCGCCTTGGGCCAAAGGCCCAAGCCACCAGCCGGTCGAGGCCAAGGCCATCGCTAGCGCCCCAGCCTCCCCGTGCGCAGGCGCCAGGCGCCAGGGAGCCGCCGCCTCTTTCTTTTAGGAAATCCTAGTAGGACTTTTGTCCTACTTCCGTTTATTTTTCTAGATCTTTCCTACTCCTATTCTTATTTCTTGTTCCCTACCCCAAGTCTCCTCACCCCTCCCCAATATAAATACTCCCACACCCCCCCTCTAAATCATCAAACCCAAAAGCCCCAAGCCTCCACCGCGCCTCTCACCCTGCGCCGCACCTTGCCGCGCCGCCGCCGCCCTGCGTCACCGCCACCGCCGCACCTTGCCGCGCCGCCGCCGCCCTGCGTCACCGCCACCGCCGCACCTTGCCGCGCCGCCGCCGCCCTGCGTCACCGCCGCCGCCTTGTGCACCGCCGCCGCCGCCCAACGCTGCCGTTGCCGCCGTTCGCCGGAGGTACCGCGCCGCGTCTCTTCTTTCCCTCGGTTCGGTTTTCTTATAAACCGTTCCGATTCTTTTCTTCTCTACCAATTCGTTTTCTCTCCGATTCTTCGCCAAACCGTTCCGGTGTTCTAGATCGGTTTTTCGTTTCGAACTCTTTTTCCGAAACCCTAGATCGGATTCGTTTTCTTTTCCGATTTAGTTGCCTTTGGACCGTTCGCCAGACCGTTCGTCCTAACGAACGTGATCACCGGATTCTTCTAGGTTAACGACGCCCGTTCGTATAACCGTTCTTTTTTTTTACTCGTCGGATTTATTCCGCGATCGCGATCTCAGATCCGATCTTCGTTCTACTTTATCTTCTCGCCCGTTTATCGGAATCAGGTGATTCAAGCGCCTGGAGTTTCACCTCAAAACTGCCATTCTGTCTAATCAACTTGAACAAGTTTTTGCTACAGTAAAATTTGACCTAGTTTCAACTTGCTAGAACCGAGTTGTTTTCTGCCGCCGTTTGTTTTCCGTTTCTTTGTTCGGTTCGTTCTTTCTTTGCAACCGGAGTTCTTAAATTGAACTATCTGGTTCGTTCTCTTGTTCGATTTTTCCCTGTGCATTAGATGAGTACTTATTGTGTGGTTACTATTATTTGCTTACGATAGATTGACCGGAGTGTGACGAGTAGATCTATCAAGAGTTTTAAGTGTGAATCATCTTCATCTACATTGCAGGCAAGTTCACACTTTGATCATACCTTTTCTACAACCCATGTTTTATTGCATTAGATCAATCCTCACAAATTGCATGATTAGGATCTAATTAAATTGTGGGATGGGAAGTAGATGAGGTAGTACCTATTACCTGTATTATTATGAAACCTTTGGGAGTTACTTCTACGTTGCTTATTATGCCATGCTATGCTAGTAGACGTGGATTGGGTGAGTGATATCCATGACAGATGTGAGTTAATAATTTTAATGGTTTATCTAAGGTGGCAACTTAAAACACACATCTGGGTGGATTTAGGCACCTGATGTCTATCAGGACTTGCCTGTTTTTTTGGACCACCACCCAGGCTCAAAGGGATCATAAGATCTTTCATGCTAGAAACTTCCGTGTGCAGCCACATGCCACTATGGGCTCTGGCATAGTTGACTAAGTTGTGCGAACTCTTACGGGGTGGACTAGCAGATGTAGGGGATGTAGGTGTACCGGTCTACCCCACATGTAAGGTGCTAGTGCTTCTGAAAGACTATGTCTCGGTCATCCGTTTCTCAAACACCATGTAGTGCGAGAAAACAAACGGAGGCGATCGAGTCATGTGGGGAAAAGTGCGCAACCTCTGCAGAGTAACAAACTAATCATGATTAGCCGTGTCCCCGGTTATGGACAACTTGAGTATCTAGTACTTGAATATCGAGTGAATCTCAACATGTTACTTCTAATTAATGTTATTGGGTTTTAATTACTTTTAATTGGGATTGAGAATGCTGTCAACCATTCTCAATGTTTCACAACCACCATGATAGTAAATAAAATTTATTCCTTTGCAGTAGGGAAAAATTGGCTTTACGCAAAAACCTTATAACCATAGAGCTTTTCCACCAGCCAAATATGCATATAGTGATAGCCATTGTTCATTATTCTCTATGGTGTGAATTTGCCAGTACATTCAATGTACTGACCCGTTTCGGGCTGCAACGTCTTATGTTGCAGGTTTCTTACGACGAGTAAGTGACACGTTAGGGTTACGATTTCTACACTCAACTTTGCCGTTGGTGTTGATGGGAATCCACAACCTTGTTGCTTCCGCTATATGGATTGAGGTAATAGTATTTACGTTACTTTATACATGTGATTTACCTCTGTTATAAATCCTTCGAGTACTGTGTGTGTCAGCATACTGATCCAGGGATGACACATAAGCACAGAGACTTGATCCATTTGGGTCGGGTCGCTACAAGATGGTATCAGAGCACATGTTGACTGTAGGACGTGACCCTAGAAATTGGCAAGCCCATAGCAAAGATTTTTCTCTACAACTTTCCCTTTCAAAAAGATCTTTTACCTCTCTTCTCTTCTGAGCTTATTCAAAAATTCTCTTTAGTGAGACCATACCCCTTTCCCCTTTTGACCATTCGAAGATTCGACGGATGAGACCACTCCAAGAAGTACAAGATATCGGACAACCGAGACCACTATGGAATGAAGGAGATTTTACCATACATTATGATAATGGAAACTACAATGGTTGAAGACTCTGAAGACTAGGAGAATTGGAGGCTCTGAAGAATCCCTAGATTTGTATGACCTAGGAAGGCTACCCTTATGGAACTTGGCAGACTGTGGAAGTTGTCAATACCCGAGATCAAGGTGTATCGGAGAAAGACTGAAACAAGGATGTATGAGAACTCGAAGTTTTGTCAAGAAAACCCTAAGGCAGGAGATATCAACTATGGAATGATAGCACATGGAAATGACAAGAGCAGAAACACAGCTATCCAAGAAGTTATCTCGCGCTGATGCTATTGTCACCATGCTGAGTTAAGGATGCATTTCTTCAGAATGGATTTGATGAAAGAAGGCTGATGGAGCACCTAATAGTAAGATGAAGTTTTAACCTTAGCCGGTGTAACACCAGGGTCTGGAGTAGTACATCAAGAAGTTTAAGGTGGAGCTACAAGAAGCCGTATTTTGACAAGGAGCATTTCATGAAGAACTCAGGAACCAAAAGCTGAAAATAGCCAATCTGGAGGAGCTACAACCTCGAGATACCGGAGATTTATCAAGAACGGAAGGACAGTATGACCATGGCTCATGCCAAGGATGTTGAAACCCAGAAGTTTGAAATGCAAACTCCAGAATATTCAAGGATGTCATGAGAGACTTCGCGTCAACAGAGTTGATCTGGCGAAAGGACTTGAGAAAGATCAAGCACGACCGAAAGAAGCCATTGGAGGCATGAACAAGGCTTGAAGAGTTTGGAGACGTTGAAGATTTATTGACCTTTAGAAGACCAAACCCCTGTTATATACCTACGTTAGATGCGACGATTGTGAGCTGTCACTTGTTTGATGTTTTTCGACAGCCACAACAAAAATCTGTCTTTTCAAAACTGTTGTTTGCATTTTTTGTATCCCTCTCTATCTCTCTTATCTCACCCTAAACCCACATGGACGCAATAGAGGATGAATGAAGATGAGCTTATATTTTCTGGACCGATGAGTCAATTGGAGACGGACCGATGGATTCAGAACATGGAGGATCATATGGAGAACAACCCTATAGTCGGAAATGATATGACCCAGCATGCTCTTCAGTGCTTTGAAAGAGGTGCTGCTACTTGGTGGAGGATGTACCAAACCATCTATGGATGGCAAGGAGTAACCACTTGGAAAGAATTTAAGTTGACTTTGCTAAAGTCTCAGTTTGTGTCCCAGAAGTTGAAGCCTTATGGAAAGGATATGAGGAAACCATGTGCATGCAAGATTTGTGGAGAAACTGGACACACCCATAAAGAACACGAGGATGAATGCCCTAATTGTGAAGGAAGTCACCCAGCTGAAGAATGCCCAACTAGGCAGATTACTTGTTTCTTGTGTGAAGATACTATCCACTATCCTGCACAGTGTCACATTTACCCCTTGGTACAAAGAACCATCCAGCAGAAGGAAGAAGCAATGAAAGGAGCCCTCATGGGAAGTTTAGAAGAACCTACGATGAAGGAAGAGGTGGAGGACACATCGAAAGAGGAACCAATTAAACCCTACACCAAGTCTTGCTATTCATGTGGAGAAGAAGGACACGCATCTCAAAATTGTATGAAGGGGGATCTAGTAGAATTCCCGACAGAGGAAGTAGAGTATGACTCACTGGAAATAGAAGATCTGGTTGGAATGGAAAAATCCAGAAAGAGACGTAGATTGGATTCCAGGAAGGACCTGAGTCATATCACATGTTTCAGGTGCAAAAATTCAGGACACCACTTTAATGATTGCCCAAAAGGAAAGATGAGGACCCCAGGAGGCTATACAATCACAAGGAAACCTCGAAACTTGTCAGAAGTAATATGTTTTCGTTGTAATGAAGCAGGGCACTTTGCCAGAGAATGCCCCAAGGAGAAGGAAACTTGTGCTAGATAGTTGAGTTTGCAACAAAAGAAATGGAGTAGTAGAAGTGAGAACATTTTTCTTTTATATAGAGGTATTGAGTTGAGGCATGTAATGGAAAAACAGGAGATTGTAATGATTTGAGAATTTATAAAGTTAGCATCGTTGGTAAAGATATGGATTTTATGAGTTGTTACTCTATGAAGAAGGATTTTGACCATTTTTGAGGATAAGAGAAATATGGTCTATGGAAGATTTGTGCATTTTAAGGGTGAAAGTACCCTGTAAGAACCTTTGACCCCCAGAAAGGATAAAGATACTCCACTGCGTGGATTTTGGACAAAATGAATACGAGTTTTGTCTCGATATGTGTGATGCCACAAGAGTATGTGGGATGAAGTTGGAGACCGACAGTTGTTTGGACCAAATGTGATCAAGGAGTCAGAAGAGAATGTTAAGTTGATTCGAGATAGGCTGAAGGTAGCTCAGTCCAGGCAGAAGAGTTATGTAGACTCACAAACTCAAGGAGGTAGTCTATGAAATTGGAGATAGAGCATGTCTTCATGTGTTCCCTTTGCGAGGAGTTAAACGGATTGGAGTTAAGGGACAGTTAGCCCCGAGATTTGTAGGACCATACCGAGTTTTGGAGCGTATGAGAGAAGTGGCCTACAAGTTGGAATTACCCGAAGGACTATCAGGAGTTCAGGATGTGTTTCACGGTTCTCAGTTGAAGAAGTGCCAAGCAGAGATGGCCAATATTCCCCTGTAAGGACGCTTGACCCTGGAAAGGATAATGATGTGGAATATGGACTCCATAAGTATAAGTTTTTATCTCGGTATGAGGGATATTCCATGAGGATGAAGAGATGAATTACTATTGGATATAAAGGAGGTATGATGTCGGAAATATGGATCAATGGAAACTCCATGATGAGTCAGAGTAATCATGTCCTAATATTGGTGCCAATAGAAGGAAGGAAGATGATACAATTGGATTGATTTAAGAATACTAGGAAGTTGGAAGTTGGAATAATGAACAGTTGCCCGATGATAAGTTCAAGGACTACAAGTGATGAGATGGGCCATAACCCACAGGCCCCAGGACCTGCCAAGAAGCAAGCACATTCTTGCTGAAGGAAGGACCCTGGAGGAGGATATACCTTTGTCGATAGACGATTTTATAGGAGTTTACGCAAAACCTGAGAGTTGTGAAGGAACGATAGATGTTTGTCTGGCTTGCAGAATCCATGGATTATCCGAACTTAGTTCGTCGACAAGAGAAATTCTGCAATGCTTGTGAGGATGACCGAGTGTTAGAATGCGAGATTCGCTAAACTGTATACATGGTAATGATTTGGATGCGGGATGGATTGATCACCATACCGACTTACTCTTATTATTCGCCTTGCTATATGGGATGGTAAATCTGAGTGACTTACCCATAGTAGAGAGATGACGATATTAAACCTTGTTAAACCTTAGAATGGTATAAGAATTTTTTCCTTATACACGGCAGCTTTTTGCCAACCGTAGGTTATATGGTGAGGATCAACCCAGACCCATTTCCTGCAGGAGAAACCACAAATTGTTGACCACCATGAGATATCGATAGTTGTTTAGCTTTGGCGCTAGACCCGTCAGCTAAGAAGACCCAGTCTCAGAATAACCTTACCGGGATGAAGGTACAGAAAAATTGAGGAAAAGGTTATGCCACTACCGGAAGAGCTCAGAGAAGGAATTTTCTCGAGGATCTGAGAAGGACCCACACTGTTAACAATATGGATGAAGTATACGAGTTTTGATGGAACCATAACAATGTTTCTAAGGGTGGTAGCACCCCAGACACCGTGTGATGATGGATGGATTTTTTTTAGGAGACCCCCAAACCCTAACCTATTTCTTGCTAGCCTCTCCGAATCTCGAGGACGAGATTCATTTAAGGGTGGTAGGTTTGTAACATCCCAAAATTCTAAATTTTGGAATGTTATAATAAATAGATAGATTTGACTGATTGTCTGATTGATTGTCTAAAAGTGAGTGAATTCGAAACTTTTGAAAGTTAAATGAGAGGGAATAAAAGGACTTTCCCAAACTTTCATATTTGTTTTCTGATCTCCGTGAATTCAAATTCTTTTCACCACGAAACCCTGGAGAGAAGATGACATGACTTCTTCCATTTATTTAAATGACAAGGGGTGCTGAAAACATTTGAATTTCATTTGAAAATATTCCATTTCTGAAACTTTATGCGACTCAATGATTTTCACGAGAGAAGATAAAATGACTTCTTCAAATTATATGAAATATGAGTTGGGAGTTTCAAAGAATTAAATTCAAAGTTCTTTGAATTTATTTTATTTTCAATTTGGAATATTAGATCATCATGCATATCTTATTTTCTTGCTTTTTGGTCGATCCTAGAAATTTCACGCAGCTCAAGGACCTTCGGAGAGAGTTGGAGATTTCCTTATTTTCTTATTTGAGAGTTTTCTCGAATTGGAAAAGAGAATCATTTGATTTATTTATTTCATCTTCAATAATTTTCCGATGTCAAAATAAGAGAGCGGGAATAATATGACTTTCCCGAAATTTAGGAAAAATGAAGATTTAATAAATAGATCAAATTTTGTTTTCCGGTGTTTGTTTGTTTTTATTTGGATAGGGAAAAATGCGCGTTTTCAAAAGTTGCTTTTTAGGTCCGGAGAAAAGTTCATTTTGTTCGGCTCATTTTTAGGAGTCGGGGAAAATTTACTTTATTAATTTTAGAGCCCGTTTAGTTTTCTTTTTCGTTTTTTTTTTCTGCGCGCGAAATCTATTTAAAAAAAAACTGCAGCGCCTTGGGCCAAAGGCCCAAGCCACCAGCCGGCCGAGGCCAAGGCCATCGCTAGCGCCCCAGCCTCCCCGTGCGCAGGCGCCAGGCGCCAGGTAGCCGCCGCCTCTTTCTTTTAGGAAATCCTAGTAGGACTTTTGTCCTACTTCCGTTTATTTTTCTAGATCTTTCCTACTCCTATTCTTATTTTTTGTTCCCTACCCCAAGTCTCCTCACCCCTCCCCAATATAAATACTCCCACACACCCCTCTAAATCATCAAACCCAAAAGCCCCAAGCCTCCACCGCGCCTCTCACCCTGCGCCGCACCTTGCCGCGCCGCCGCCGCCCTGCGTCACCGCCACCGCCGCACCTTGCCGCGCCGCCGCCGCCCTGCGTCACCGCCACCGCCGCACCTTGCCGCGCCGCCGCCGCCCTGCGTCACCGCCGCCGGCGCACCTTGCCGCGCCACCGCCGCCCTGCGTCACCCCGCCGCCGCACCTTGCCGCGCCGCCGCCGCCTTGTGCACCGCCGCCGTCGCCGCCGTTCGCCGGAGGTACCGCGCCGCGTCTCTTCTTTCCCTCGGTTCGGTTTTCTTATAAACTGTTCCGATTCTTTTCTTCTCTACCGATTCGTTTTCTCTCCGATTCTTCGCCAAACCGTTCCGGTGTTCTAGATCGGTTTTTCGTTTCGAACTCTTTTTCCAAAACCCTAGATCAGATTCGTTTTCTTTTCCGATTTAGTTGCCTTTGGACCGTTCGCCAGACCGTTCGTCCTAACGAATGTGATCACCGGATTCTTCTAGGTTAACGACGCCCGTTCGTATAACCGTTCTTTTTTTAACTCGTCGGATTTATTCCGCGATCGCGATCTCAGATCCGATCTTCGTTCTACTTTATCTTCTCGCCCGTTTATCGGAATCAGGTGATTCAAGCGCCTGGAGTTTCCCCTCGAAACCGCCGTTCTGTCTAATCAACTTGAACAAGTTTTTGCTACAGTAAAATTTGACCTAGTTTCAACTTGCTAGAACCGAGTTGTTTTCTGCCGCCGTTTGTTTTCCGTTTCTTTGTTCGGTTCGTTCTTTCTTTGCAACCGGAGTTCTTAAATTGAACTATCTGGTTCGTTCTCTTGTTCGATTTTTCCCTGTGCATTAGATGAGTACTTATTGTGTGGTTACTATTGTTTGCTTACGATAGATTGACCGGAGTGTGACGAGTAGATCTATCAAGAGTTTTAAGTGCGAATCATCTTCATCTACATTGCAGGCAAGTTCACACTTTGATCATACCTTTTCTACAACCCATGTTTTATTGCATTAGATCAATCCTCACACATTGCATGATTAGGATCTAATTAAATTGTGGGATGGGAAGTAGATGAGGTAGTACCTATTACCTGTATTATTATGAAACCTTTGGGAGTTACTTCTACATTGCTTATTATGCCATGCTATGCTAGTAGACGTGGATTGGGTGAGTGATATCCATGACAGATGTGAGTTGATAATTTTAATGGTTTATCTAAGGTGGCAACTTAAAACACACATCTGGGTGGATTGAGGCACCTGATGTCTATCAGGACTTGCCTGTTTTTTTTGGACCGCCACCCAGGCTCAAAGGGATCATAAGATCTTTCATGCTAGAAACTTCCGTGTGCAGCCACATGCCACTATGGGCTCTGGCATAGTTGACTAAGTTGTGTGAACTCTTACGGGGTGGACTAGCAGATGTAGGGGATGTAGGTGTACCGGTCTACCCCACATGTAAGGTGCTAGTGCTTCTGAAAGACTATGTCTCGGTCATCCGTTTCTCAAACACCATGTAGTGCGAGAAAACAAACGGAGGCGATCGAGTCATGTGGGGAAAAGTGCGCAACCTCTGCAGAGTAACAAACTAATCATGATTAGCCGTGTCCCCGGTTATGGACAACTTGAGTATCTAGTACTTGAATATCGAGTGAATCTCAACATGATAATTCTAATTAATGTTATTGGGTTTTAATTACTTTTAATTGGGATTGAGAATGCTGTCAACCATTCTCAATGTTTCACAACCACCATGATAGTAAATAAAATTTATTCCTTTGCAGTAGGGAAAAATTGTCTTTACGCAAAAACCTTATAACCATAGAGCTTTTCCACCAGCCAAATATGCATATAGTGATAGCCATTGTTCATTATTCTCTATGGTGTGAATTTGCCAGTACATTCAATGTATTGACCCGTTTCGGGCTGCAACATCTTATGTTGCAGGTTTCTTACGACGAGTAAGTGATACGTTAGGGTTACGATTTCTACACTCAACTTTGCCGTTGGTGTTGATGGGAATCCACAACCTTGTTGCTTCCGCTATATGGATTGAGGTAATAGTATTTACGTTACTTTATACATGTGATTTACCTCTGTTATAAATCCATCGAGTACTGTGTGTGTCAGCATACTGATCCAGGGATGACACATAAGCACAGAGACTTGATCCATTTGGGTCGGGTCGCTACATCCACCCACTCTTCATTCGTGGAGAGAGCCATCAGAACACATCTACACTTCCAATACACATGTTCTGAGAGAGAACCACCTACACTTGTGTTGAGCTCAAGACATTCCATTCCAACCATATGAATCTTGATCTCTAGCCTTCCCCAAGTTGCTTTCCACTCAAATCTTCTTTCCACCAAATCCAAATCCTGTGAAAGAGAGTTTAGTGTTGGGGAGACTATCATTTGAAGCACAAGAGCAAGGAGTTCATCATCAACACACCATTTGTTACTTCTTGGAGAGTGGTGTCTCCTAGATTGGCTAGGTGTCACTTGGGAGCCTCCGACAAGATTGTGGAGTTGAACCAAGGATTTTGTAAGGGCATGGAGATCGCCTACTTCGTGAAGATCTACCGCTAGTGAGGCAAGTCCTTCGTGGGCGACGGCCGTGATGGAATAGACAAGGTTGCTTCTTCGTGGACCCTTCGTGGGTGGAGCCCTCCGTGGACTCGCGCAACCGTTACCCTCCGTGGGTTGAAGTCTCCATCAACGTGGATGTACGATAGCACCACCTATCGGAACCACGCCAAAAACATCCGTGTCTCCAATTGCGTTTGAATTCTCCAAACCCTTCCCTTTACATTCTTGCAAGTTGCATGCTTTACTTTCCGCTGCTCATATACTCTTTTGCATGCTTGCTTGAATTGTGTTGAGATTGCTTGACTTGTGCTAAGATAGCTAAAATCTGCCAAGAACTAAAATTGGCAAAAGGCTAGATTTTTATTTGGTCAAGTAGTCTAATCACCCCCCCCCCTCTAGACATACTTCCGATCCTACACACCTCATCAGTTTTGCCTATGTGTCATGTCCATGTGGAAGTTTTTGCCCTAGGTTGTGAAGAAACCTATATTTCTGTCATTCCCAAAATTTCAAAAAAAAATCTCATAAATTCTTTGGGTCATATCTTCGTCAAGTATGTAAAAACCTTCTTTGCCTAGTTCAAAAATAATTCAAAAATATTCATTTTCCTATTCTGTTCAGAACAACAGTTTGTGAAGGAAGTACCACTTTGGCATATCCAAATAGTATCCATTTTCTACAGTGCTTTCCTATGCCCAAATAACCATCCTCCACCAAATGCCAGCTCAATCCATTCATTATTTTGAGCCGAGCTTCAACATTCGTATTTATGTCCAATGTGGTAGTTTGCAAAGCAAGTACCACCTAGGCTCCTCCTTTTGAGCTGAAAATTTGTGAAGACAGTCTTCTTAGTAACTGATCATCCTCAGCCAAAACTCACGCCCATTAGCCATGTACATTTCCCGTACCACCAATCAAACACTTGGCTGCTAATTCATGTTTGAGCATCGGTCGGTCTCCTCGTGAGAATCTTATGTTGTAATTTTCTTCCTAGCACCTACCTGGGGAGTGCCCAACCCACTAGACATGCCTAGGCCGCCCAGAACACATGGCAACCGCGGCGGGCATGCGAGTTTACGTGCTCTAGAGTTGGGCCCTCGGCCACCACCCAAACCTCGACGTATCGCCACCAAACCATGTATTTATGATGAAATAGGTACTTATGTAACTAGAAATGATTTTTGGAAAAAATAAATAGCAAACTATGAGGCAGCTGTAGTTCAAATTTGACCCGCTTCCAACTGAATCGGCGAAAATTTGTCTTTTTCACGAGAGGTGGATCAAAACTTTTTACACCCAACCATTTGGTCAATTGTGCATTAAATATGGCCTAGTATTTTAGAAAAATGATTTGGTCCAATTTTGCAACAATTATTTGGGAGGTCCTTCACAAAAAAACCTCCTTTTGGGCACTCGAAAAATGGAAAATAGTTTTTTCGTCCAAAGAACATGAAAACTTCCTTAGGCAACATTGTTTGCCATTCCAATATGCACCCTTGTGCACAATATGAGATCATTTAAGCAAACTATGCCATGAATGTGGCCATATTGATCATTTGGCTTGAAAGCCATTTGATCTCCACACGTGATAGCTCGTTTCTGAGAACACTTTTTTAAAATCATTGCTGTATTACAAGTTTATTATTTTTCCTGGGAACTTGGCCACATATAATGACACAATGCGAAGGTTTCCCAAATTTTTGATTTTTTTTGAATTTTTTATGCCCGTTTCAAAATGCGGTCAAAACGGCGGGAATGACCGTTCCTAGCTAGTGGTTGAATCTTGGAATTTTTTTGGTGTTTCTCTGATAAAATAGATACTTATGTACCTAGAAATGATTTTTGGAAAAAATAAAGAGCAAACTAGAAGGCAGCTACAGTTCAAATTTGACCCGCTTCCACCTGAATCGGCGGAAATTTGTCTTTTTCATGAGAGGTGGATCAAAACTTTTTACACCCAACATTTTGGTCAATTGTGCATTAAATATGACCTAGTATTTTAGAAAAATGATTTGGTCCAATTTTGCAACAATTATTTGGGAGGTCCTTCCCAAAAAAACCTCCTTTTGGGCACTCGGAAAATGATTAAAAATAACTAGAAAGATCAGAAATCCATACAAATTGGTCCTTGTCCATAAAATTTAGTATAACTCTAGTAAAAATTTGTGTGGTGCCCTTTTGCAAAATATTTTTGATAGCTACTTTACAAAATCCCTCTATTTTTAGTACTTCAAAACTATTTTAAATCACTGATTTTCGAACCAATGAGAACTCTTCCCACGGATCGATGACATGGCGTCCATCCATCCATCCATCTCTCCATCCCACATCCATCCATCCATCTATCTACAGAAAAAAAAAAGAGATACCCCCCAACCACAGCCCAAACCCTAGCTCAGATCGATCGCACCCATCCCCCCATCTCCTCACTGCCGCCGCCCCCCTCCCGATCCACTCCTCTCCCTGCCCACCGCCCCCTTCCTCCTCACCCACCGCCCCAACCTCGCTGCCCCCACCTGCTCCGCTCCGCTCTGGGATCCATCCACCCAACCAGGCCGTCGTCATCCTAGGGTTCCAACGCCCGCACCTCACCCCCTACCTCTCCACCCACACGGCCACGCCCTACCTCTCCTTCGTCGCAGACCTAGACCTCGACAACTTCGCCGCAGCCCCGCGGCTCCTCGTCATCCTCATCTCCCCGGGATCCCCACCTCCTCCGGCTCCCCTCTCCTGAGAAGGCCGAGATGGACGGCCTCAGCTCCCCCCTCTCTCTCTCTCTCACTGAACCACCTCTCGATCCCCTTTGGGGGAAGAGGGCTGCAAGTGAGCTGGCGGCCATGGCGCGCCCAGATCCGCCCTTCATATGCTCATAGCGCTGGATCCACTACCGCGCAAGGGCAGCCGCGGCCATGGAAGGTTTCCTCTCTCTCCCCCTCATGGTCTCTCTCTATTGCTTGGTTTCGATTTTGCTCATGCGGTTTCCTCCCTCCCCTCGCAATGCATGCGCGCAGGTCCACCATGACTCCGTCTGCTTCGTCCATTGTTGTGCGGTCGACGACGGCGGCGACGACGCGGCCGTGCGGTCGGTGCCCTCTGACGCTGCTCTCCGGGCCGTGCACTATCGCGCCCTCCACTCACCTTCTCTCCCTCTCCCGCCGGGAGGCCCTAGATCGAGGCGGCGCCAGATTCGCCATGGCGAGACTGGTGCTTCCAGATTCGTGACGGAGGCCGGCTACTACTCCTCCGACCATTCTCCTTCTGCCGATGACCTCAAGGTCATCTCTCTCTGTCTTGTTTGTAACTGTTGTCCGTCTTTCTGTATGTTCAGGAGCGGTCATGTCTTCATCCATTCGCTTGACCAAAGTATAACATATGCATACACATGACTATTTCTATACACTGAATATTTAAGCTTCTGCCTAGCTTACCAAAATTATGTATACAGAGCTGCATGTTTTAACACTAGAAATCAGTTTCTCTAGCATATATAATAGAAATACAGAAGTGCTTCTTTCCATATTAGAGCTGTGCTTGGCTAATTTTTCCATGTGATGACTACCACTTTTACAGGTAACGCTGATGGTTTCGGAGATACTCGTAAAGAAGAATTATACAATGCATGTGCTACTCTTAAGGTACTTGGGGTCCTTCACTTCTCCATAGTAGATTGTTTCCAGCCTTTGAACTCCTAGGAGATTTTAACACAAATTGTAACAGATGATGCCCTTAACAGACAATGCATGTGCTACTCTTAAGAATTTAATAAGTGCATGCTATACTGTTGCTTATTAGGCCAGAAGTGTTTTTTATGCTAGAAGTCATTAGTAGATCATGAGCAGAGTGAAGCCTAGTATTGCTGCTGCACAAATAGATTGCTTGCCACTTTGCTACCTGAAACAGAGCCTCGATTCCATTCAGACGCTTTTCTGACTCTTTATTTATTAGCGGCCCGTGTAAGAACAAAAAAAATAAAGCTCTAATTAAGTATGGTATTTTGTTTTTTTTCATGCTCTTTGTAGCTGACGGGTTGGGCTGTGCTTGGATGGGACATGTTGTAGCTTACAGACAGTCTGCGTACTAACTCAGCCTCGGTATTACAAGTTTAAAAGAATTGTTGCGTAGTTCACAAACCTGGGACTAAACATTTCATTATTTTTGCTATTGACGACTTTTACTTGGACTTTCAGTTTCAATAAGCCACATCCTTGTATAAAACATAACACTGTCATGAACCTGTTTGCGCGTATGCCTATGATAGGGTTAGGACCTGCCGCACCTTTAGAATAAATACATCTGAGATGATAATATTTCTGTTAAAGTGTTAACACTGATATTTCTGAGCTATCTTCAACAGCGAGTTGGTCCCCTCCTTGCTCGTCGAGATCGCCCTCATCCTCCGTGTCGCCAACGAGGCTGAGGCCAGCGACCCACGAGTCACCTACCTATGTAAGCGACCACTATTCTCTTCCACTTTGCACATTCATCCTCTGTTAATTACTATTACCAAGGCACCAAAGCAGAGAAGATCCTTTTGCTCTGCTCTGCTCTGCTCTCTTTGTTAATTACTGCTCCTGTATTCTATACCAAGTCTGCCTTGCCTATGTATTATATACTCCCTTCGTTCCGAATTACTCGTCGTGGTTTTAGTGTATTATATACTCCCTTCGTTCCAAATTTGAACTAAAACCACGACGAGTAATTTGGAACGGAGGGAGTACTTTATTCTTCTTGCTGCAGTACTAGAAGAGTAGTGCTATCTTGCTGCTGGTGACACTCCATGGACTACTCACTGTTAATTTATTCCGAGTGGCCATAATTCCCTTCCTAGCAGCACCACAGAGTACCACCTGCTCTCTTGTCTCACCCATAACAACAATTTACTAGTAGTATGTGTCTTGCGTACTATCTAGGTCCCTTCTACTACTACACCTAGTTACTTGTGTGTATCTTATTACTTACTAGTTAGCACACATGTGTAGTAGTATTGTACTATATTCTTCTTCCTCTACTACTACAATAGTACTTGTAGTAGTGGTGTCTTACTGCCAGTGACAGTTTATCGAGTTTATTAACTCCAAATTAAGTGAGCTGGGCATAATTCTCTAGATGCGGTACATAGTGCTATTTGTTTCCTTGCCTCACCAGCAAAATGTACTAATATGTCTCTTGTGACATGCTAGGTCGATTCTACGCCTTCGAGAAACCTGTAGTACTTGTATCTCTACATGTTTGAGCACTCGAGCAGCACTCGAGCAGTACTTAAAAATGGAGTAGCTTAATTCACTGAATTTGGTTGTAGTACTAGTTGATTCATTGAGAAGATTCAGTAGTGAGTTGAAAATGTGATGATTTAGCTTACTTTCTTAACGTGATGTTGCTGCTGTACTCCATAAATTACTGAACATTTGTTAAAACTCCAAAAATACAGTATTTGCTACTGGCCTATTAGTGTTAGCAGTATTTGCAGCTGGAGTATTTAGAGATTTAGTTTCCTACTCCAAATTTTGTATGTTTTTGATGTGAAACGCTTATGCATGACTAAGTGTTAAGTTGATACAATTTTGAGTCTGCACTGCTGTATGTTTTTGATGTGAAACACTTATGCATGACTAAGTGTTAAGTTGATACAATTTCTTTGGTAGACAAGCAAGGAAATATGTATTAACTTTCCTGAAAGTAGACAAGCATGACAATTCTGTTCAATTCTGATTTCTTTTGTAGTCAATTATGTTCAACTGATTTCTGAATATTTCTGATGTGACCTGTGGCCACGTACCAGCGGCGATCGGCATCCTCCTGGTGGCGCTGCTCCTCACAAAATGTTAAAGTTGGATTACCGCCTCATGTTGATGGCATTGTTTCTTTTTGGTGATCTAATGTCGCTTAGGTCGCTGTTGTTGTGATGGAAGCGCACCACAACTTTAGTTGATGTGTATCTGTTTTTGCTTGTTTTAGTTGAGGTTGGACATGCAGACTTGTATGTGCTATTGTGTGTATTCGGATGAATGATTTCTGAATTTAATCATTTAATTGAGAGAATTATTGAGTGTTTGCTGTTCAAATGTGTAAACTGGTAATCAGTGAATAAAAAAAGACCAAATGTTCTACTAGACCAAATAATATATGGGCTCTAAAAATGCTATAGCCCAAATAATATTGGACTGGAACATTGTGCATTTTTGTAAAACCTTACAAAAAGGCCTAATGAAATGGTTTGCAAAAGGGCCATGGCCTAGAAAATTAAAAGGCCGAATTGTAGGGCATGGCCCATGTAGCCGACCAAAAATTCACATGAAAAAAACAATAAAAAGGCCGAATTGTTGGGCTAGGCCCATGTAGAAAATCGAATTGGACCGGGCTGATTCTTGTGCCACATCAGGTTGCCACGTCGGATGCCTACGTGGCCTGGGGAGGCTGCTAGTGACCAAAACAAAACAATAGGCATATTTTGGTCGTAAACGTCCACGACCTTCTCACAGAGAAGGTCGTTAATTTCAGTTTACGACCACCAGCTTTTGACCTTCTGTTTTGGTCAAAAAAAAGGTCGCAAATGAAAAACAATGACCTTTCAGTGACCAATAGTGAAGGTCACAAGTTGACATACTTCTTGTAGTGATTGAATCTATGTTCAAAGAGTTTGAAATTTTTTATGATGCTGTTTATAGACCTGAAAATTTAGCTATCCTAAAATATTGCTATGCCAGTTATGAATTCAATTCCGATATTAGTGCATTTATTGAGAAAGTCTCCGCTGTCCAAGAAGATACTAATATTTTGCAGGAGCCTATGGAAGAAGAAATTAACGACATTGTGAGCTCATTGGATGAAAAAGATGATGAGGAGAGCGAAGAACAAAAGGAGGAAGAGCAGATTAGCTACCTGTGCCCACCTTCTAATGAGAGTGACTCTTCAACTCATACATTGTTTAACTTCCCTTCGTGCTTACCGAAGGATGATTGCTATGATAACTATTATGATCCCGTTGATTCTCTTGAAATATCCCTTTTTTATGATGCTTGATATGCTTGTGGCCAAGATGCCAATACGAATTATGCTTATGGAGATGAACTTGCTATAGTTCCTTATGTTAAACATGAAATTGTTGCTATTGCACCCACGCATGATAGTACTATTATCTTTTTGAATTCTCCCAACTACACTATATCGGAGAAGTTTACCCTTCTTAAGGATTATATTGATGGGTTTCCTTATACCGTTGCACATGATGATTTTGATGAATATAATATACATGTGCTTGCTGCTCCTACTTGCAATTATTATGAGAGAGGAACTATATCTCCACCTCTCTATGTTTCCAACATGATAAAATTGCAAGAAACTGTTTATACTATGCATTGGCCTTTACTTTGTGTGCATGAATTGTTCCTTTATGACATGTCGATGCATAGGAAGAGAGTTAGACTTCGTTATTGCATGATATATGTTACTTTGTGCTCACCACTAAATTATAAATCATTGTTAATTAAAATTGGCTTTGTTATACCTTGTGATCCGGGTGGATTCAATTCTTGAGCACAATATGCCTAGCTTAATGGCTTTAAAGAAAGCGCTGCGTGGGAGACAACCCGGAAGTTTTAGAGAGTCATTAATTTCTGTTGAGTGCTTCCATATAGTTTAAAAACAAAAAAAATAAAGAGGGGAACACAAAACTTTTTCAAAAAGAAAAGCGAAAGTGAGAAAGACAAGCATTGTTGAAGTGGGAGCTAGCCTTGCACTTTGTTCATGCTCACGGAAACTTTGTGAATCTTGATTACAGAAACTTTTCAATAAAAATAATTATAACCTTGTACAATTCCATTGTATTATAAAAATAATGTGCCAAGGTTTGCCTTTAGGATGTTTACAATGCTTGTTGGTTTGTACGGTGCAGGACAGAAACTTTGGCTGTAGTGTGTGATTTTTAAGTTTTTACTGGAACGTCAAACGGTTATGACTCTTTTTGCACTGTCTTTCTATAAAAATTGTTTATTTTTGCTAATTTTTACAGAATTATTAACGTATCATAAGTATGGTGAATGTTCAGACTATTACAGACTGTTCTCTTTTAGACAGATTTTGTTTTTGATGCATAGTTTGCTTGTTTTGATTAAACTATCGATTTATATCAGTGGATTAAGCCATGAAAAAGTTATATTACAATAGACACAATGCAAAAAAATATGAATTGGTTTGCAACAGTACTTAGAGTAGTGCTTTGCTTTATTATACTAACGGATCTTACCGAGTTTTCTGTTGAAGTTTTGTGTGGATGAAGTGTTCGATGATCGAGAAGGTCTCGATGTGAGGAGAAGAAGGAGAGGCAAGAGCTCAAGCTTGGGGATGCCCAAGGCACCCCAAGTAAATATTCAAGGAGACTCAAGCATCTAAGCTTGGGGATGCCCCGGAAGGCATCCCCTCTTTCTTCAACAAATATCGGTATGTTTTCGGATTCGTTTCATTCATGTGATATGTGCAAATCTTGGAGCGTCTTTTGCATTTAGTTTTCACTTTTCTTTTATGCACCATGCTTGTATGAGATAGTCCTTGGTTTATTTATAGAATGCTCTTCGCACTTCACTTATATCTTGAGTATGGCTTTCTAGAATGCTTCATGTGCTTCACTTATATCATTTGAAGTTTGGATTGCCTGTTTCTCTTTACATAGAAAACCACCATTTGTAGAATGCTCTTTTTCTTCACTTATATTTATTAGAGCATGGTCATATCTTTTGTAGAAATAATTAAACTCTCCTGCTTCACTTATATCCATTTACAGAGATGACAGGAATTGGTCATTCACATGGTTAGTCATAAAATCCTACATAAAACTTGTAGATCACCGAATATGATATGTTTGATTCCTTGCAATAGTTTTGCGATATGAAGATGGTGATATTAGAGTCATTCTAGTGGGTAGTTGTGGATTAGTAGGAATATTTGTGTTGAGGTTTGTGATTCCCATAGCATGCACGTATGGTGAACTGTTATGTAACGAAGTCGGAGCATGAGGTATTTATTGATTGTCTTCCTTATGAGTGGCGGTCGGGGACGAGCGATGGTCTTTTCCTACCAATCTATCCCCTAGGGGAATGCATAGTAGTACTTTGCTTCGAGGGCTAATAAACTTTTGCAATATGTATATGAGTTCTTTATGACTAATGTGAGTCCATGGATTATACGCACTCTCACCCTTCCATCATTGCTAGCCTCTTCGGTACCGTGCATTGCCCTTTCTCACCTCGAGAGTTGGTGCAAACTTCGCCGATGCATCCAAACCCCGTGATATGATACGCTGTATCACACATAAGCCTCATTATGTCTTCCTCAAAATAGCCACCATACCTACCTATCATGGCATTTCCATAGCCATTCCAAGATATATTGCCATGCAACTTCCATCATCATCATATACATGACTTGAGCATTTATTGTCATATTGCTTTGCATGATCGTAAGATAGCTAGCATGATGTTTTCATGGCTTGTCTGTTTTTTGATGTCATTGCTACGCTAGATCATTGCACATCCCGGTACACCGCCGGAGGCATTCATATAGAGTCATATCTTTGTTCTAGTATCGAGTTGTAATATTGAGTTGTAAGTAAATAAAAGTGTGATGATCATCATTATTAGAGTATTGCCCAAAAAAAGAGAGGCCAAAGAAGCCTAAATAAAAAATGGGGCCAAAGAAGCCCGCAAAAAAAGAAAAAGGGGCAATGTTACTATCCTTTTACCACACTTGTGCTTCACAGTAGCACCATGTTCTTCATATAGAGAGTCTCTTGAGTTATCACTTTCATATACTAGTGGGAATTTTCATTATAGAACTTGGCTTGTATATTCCGATGATGGGCTTCCTCAAATGCCTGAGGTCTTCATGAGCAAGCAAGTTGGATGCACACCCACTTAGTTTCCAGTTTGAGCTTTCATACACTTATAGCTCTTAGTGCATCCGTTGCATGGCAATCCCTACTCCTCACATTGACATCAATTGATGGGCATCTCCATAGCCCGTTGATTAGCCGCGTCGATGTGAGACTTTCTCCTTTTCTTGTCTTCTCCACATAACCCACATCATCATATTCTATTCCACCTATAGTGCTATATCCATGGCTTGCGCTCATGTATTGCGTGAGAGTTGAAAAAGCTGAAGCGCGTTAAAAAGTATGAACCAATTGCTCGGCTTGTCATCGGGGTTGTGCATGATGTGAATATTTTGTGTGGTGAAGATGGAGCATAGCCAGACTATATGATTTTGTAGGGATAACTTTCTTTGGCCATGTTATTTTGAAAAGACATGATTGCTTTATTAGTATGCTTGTAGTATTTTTGTCTTAACGTCAAATGATAGACTATTGCTTTGAATCACTCGTGTCTTAATATTCTTGCCATGATTAGATTACATGATCAAGATTATGCTAGGTAGCATTCCACATCAAAAATTATCTTTTTATCATTTACCTACTCGAGGACGAGCAGGAATTAAGCTTGGGGATGCTGATACGTCTCCGTCGTATCTATAATTTTTGATTGTTCCATGCCAATATTATACAACTTTCATATACTTTTTGGCAACTTTTTATACTATTTTTGGGACTGACATATTGATCCAGTGCCTAGTGCCAGTTCCTGTTTGTTGCATGTTTTATGTTTCGCAGAAACACCATATCAAACGGAATCCAAACGGGATAAAAATGGACGGAGAATATTTTTGGAATATTTGGAAAATTCCGGAAGAAGAATCAACGCGAGACGGTGCCCGAGGGCGGTACAAGGCAGGGGGTGCGCCTGTCCCCCTGGGCGCGCCTGCCCCCCTCGTGGGCCCCCCGTAAGGCGGTTGCTACTCTACTTTGGCCGCAAGAAAGATAATTTTCGGAAAAAAAATCTCGGCGAAGGTTTCAATCCAATCTTGGAGGGGCTCTTACCCCTCCCATGCCATGGAGACCAAGGACCAGAGGGGAAACCCTTCTCCCATCTAGGGAGGAGGTTAAGGAAGAAGAAGAAGGAGGGGGCTCTCTCTCCCTCGCTTCCGGTGGCGCTGGAGTGACACCAGGGGCCATCATCATCACCGCAATCTTCACCAACAACTTCACCGCCATCATCACCAACTTTTCCCCCCTCTATGCAGTGGTGTAACCCCTCTTTTACCGCTACTTAAACATGGTGCTCAACGCTATATATTATTTCCCAATGATGTATGGCTATCCTATGATGTTTGAGTAGATCCGTTTTGTCCTATGGGTTAATTGATGATCGTGATTGGTTTGAGTTGCATGTTTTATTATTGGTGCTGTCCTATGGTGCTCTCCGTGTCGCGCAAGCGTGAGGGATCCATGTTGTAGGGTGTTGCAATACGTTCATGATTCGCTTATAGTGGGTTGCGTGAGTGACTGAAACACAAACCCGAGTAAGGGGGTTGTTGCGTATGGGATAAAGAGGACTTGATGCTTTAATGCTATGGTTGGGTTTTACCTTAATGATCTTTAGTAGTTGCGGATGCTTGCTAGAGTTCCAATCATAAGTGCATATGATCCAAGTAGAGAAAGTATGTTAGCTTATGCCTCTCCTTCAAATAAAATTGCAATAATGATTACTGGTCTAGTTATCGATTGCCTAGGGACAAATAACTTTCTCGTGACAAAAAGCTCTCTACTAAAACTAATTTTGTTGTGTCCTTATCTAAACAGCCCCTACTTTTTATTTACGCTCTCTTTATATTCTTGCAAACCTATCCAAAAACACCTACAAAGTACTTCTAGTTTTATACTTGTTCTAGGTAAAGCGAACGTTAAGCGTGCGTAGAGTTGTATCGGTGGTCGATAGAACTTGAGGGAATATTTGTTCTACCTTTAGCTCCTCGTTGGGTTCGACACTCTTACTTATCAAAAGAGGCTACAATTGACCCCCTATACTTGTGGGTTATCAGGTAGTACTTTTCTTGTAGAGCTCTCCGTCGTGAACCTTGTAGGCCTTCGAACACCGGACAATGCGGCGAGCCTCATTCTGATCTTCGGGTAGTTCTTTCCTACTATGGTAGGCCAAGAAGGGTTCGGTCCATGGGGCGATGACTGCCATAATGAGATGGGCTGACGGTGTTATTTCTGTGGCTGAGCCCCCGATGATATCGGTGTGTTCGGAATCTGGGGCTGTGTTCGGATCTGGACTGTTGTTGCCGCCCTTCCCTTGCCACACCACGGATGGCTTAAAAAGCCTTTCCAAGAAGATGTTAGGTCGGACGGGGTCGCGCTTGGCGCCAATGCGAGCAAGGACGTCCGCCGCCTGATTACTTTCTCGGGCGACGTGATGAAATTCGAGCCCCTCGAACCAAGCCGACATTTTTAGGACGGCATTATGATAAGCTGCCATCTTTGGATCTTTGGCATTGAAGTCTCCATTTATTTGAGATATTGCAAGGTTTGAGTCCCCGCGCACCTCCAGGCGTTGTATGCCCATGGAGACAGCCATCCGGAGACCATGCAATAAGGCCTCGCATTCGGCTGCGTTATTGGAGTCTGTGTATAATATTTGGAGTATGTACTGGACGACATCTCCAGTGGGGGACGTTAACACGACACCCGCTCCTAGCCCTGCCAACATTTTGGAGCCATCAAAATCATGACCCAATTGGAATATGTGTCGTACTCTTTAGGGAGTTCGGCCTCTGTCCATTCGGCGACGAAGTCAGCCAGTACTTGGGATTTAATGGCTCGACGTGGTTTGTATGTTATGTCAAATGGAAGGATCTCAATGGCCCATTTGGCGATTCGACCTGTAGCATCGTGGTTGTTTATTATGTCATTGAGTGCTACTTGAGAAGCCACCGTGATCGAACACTCCTGGAAGTAGTGCCGTAGCTTTCGGGATGCCATGAAGACCACGTATCCTATCTTTTGATAGTGGGGGTACCGGGATTTGCATGGTGCGAGAACAGTAGATACGTAGTATACTGGTTTTTGGAGCGGGAATTTGTGTCCGTCCTGTTCTCGTTCAACGACGAGCACGGCGCTCACCACCTGATGTGTTGCCGATATGTATAGTAACATGGGCTCGACGACGTTTGGCGCGGCCAGGATTGGGTTGCTCGCTAGAAGGGCTTTTATTTCTTCCAGTCCGGTCGTCGCCGCGTCAGTTCACTCAAAGTTATCAGTGCGTCGTAGAAGGCGATAGAGTGGCAGTGCCTTTTCTCCCAATTTGGAGATAAAGCGGCTTAAAGATGCCACACAACCAGCGAGTTTTTGGACTTGTTTAAGGCCTATTGGCGTAGCCAATTGTGACAGAGCTCGGATTTTGGCTGGATTTGCTTCAATTCCTCTATTGGAAACAATGAAGCCCAGCAGTTTTCCAGCGGGTACGCTGAAAACACACATTTCCGGATTGAGCTCATTGTCATACGCGCGGAGGTCGTCGAATGTGAGACGTAAATCGTCTATTAGTGTTTCGACGTGCCTAGTTTTGATGACGACATCGTCAACATAAGCTTCAACTGTCTTGCCGATCTGTTTCTCCAGGCATGTTTGAATCATGCATTGGTATGTGGCGCCGGCGTTCTTGAGCCCGAAGGGCATGGTGTTGAAGCATAATGGCCCATATGGGGTAATGAATGTTGTTGCAGCTTGATCGGACTCCTTCATTTTGATTTGATGGTATCCGGAATATGCATCAAGGAAACACAATGAGTCATGTCCTGCGGTAGCATCAATGATTTGATCAATGCGGGGGAGGGGGAAGGGATCCTTAGGGCAAGCCTTATTGAGGTCTTTAAAATCGACGCACAGGCGCCAGGATTTGTCCTTCTTTGGTACCATCACCCGGTTTGCTAGCCAGTCCGGCTGTTTTATTTCTCTAATGAATCCGGCCTCAATTAGCTTGGCTAGCTCCTCCCCCATAGCTTGGCGTTTGGGTTCGGAAAAGCGCTGAAGTGTTTGTTTGACTGGTTTGTATCCCTTTAATATATTGAGGCTATGTTCGGCCAGCTTGCGTGGGATTCCAGGCATATCAGAAGGGTGCCAGGCAAATATATCCCAGTTTTCGCGAAGGAAATCCCATAGCGCGGCGTCGACTGTTGGGTCTAGTAGTGCTCCAATAGATGTTGTCTTCTTGGGGTCCGTTGGGTGGACCTGGAATTTGACTATTTCTTCTGCCGGTTTGAAGGAGGTGGATTTGGGTCGTTTGTCTAAGATCACATCGTCCCTATCCATAGGGGAGCACGGCGTGGTTAATTCTTCGACTGCGAGGCCTTCAGATAATGCCTCAAGGGCCAGGGATGCGGTTTTGTTTTCGGCGCGGAGTGCTATGTCCGGATCACTGACAAGAGTGATTATGCCGTTGGGCCTGGGCATTTTGAGCTTCATGTATCCGTAATGAGGTATAGCTTGGAAGCGTGTAAAAGCATCTCGCCCCAACAGGGCGTGGTATCCATTGTTGAAAGAAGCCACTTGGAAGGTTATTTCTTCGGACCAATAATTCTCCGGCGTGCCGAATACTATGTCAAGTGTGATTTTTCCCGCACACCGCGCCTCCCGACTGGGAATGATTCCTTGGAAGGTCGTGCTGCTTTGCTCGATGCGGCTCCTGCCTATTTCCATTTTGTGGAGTGTATCCTCATAGATGAGGTTTAGTCCACTGCCGCCGTCCATGAGGACCTTGGTGAGTCGAAAGCCGTCCATGATAGGACTGAGGACTAATGTAGCTGGCGCTCCGACTGTCCTGTATTTTGGTTCGTCACCGGCATTAAAGGTTATAGTCGTGTCGTTCCAAGGGTTTATTGCGGCGATTTGACAGACTTCGGCAAGGTCGCGGAGTGCCCTTTTGCGCTTGTTGTTTGAAGCGAATGTCTCAAAGACCGTCAATACTCTGGGGTCGTCGTCTTCTGGAGGGTGTTGCTCTGGGGCGTTTTTGGTAAGGATGTCCTCGCCGCTCTTGGCTACCTGTCGGAGTATCCCACATGCTCTAAGGCTGTGGGTTGATATGGTATCCGGTGTTGTGTGTATTTTGCATGGGCCATCGAGCCATCCCTCCAGCATGGTTCCGTGCCGCGTAATGAGTTTATATTTCTTGGCTATTGGACTAGGCGTGCCACGAGGGTGTGCCCTTTTCGCCTGGACAAGAGGTTGAGTTGGGACCGGCGGCTCCCAGCGAGCTGCCTGAGCTTTCCAGGCGCTTTCCATTGCATTGTACTTCTGTATGATAGTTGCCAAGTCAGTGAAGTGTAGTATGCAGTGGCGATTAATGGCGTTGAGGATTCCTTCGTCCGTGCAATTGTTGCAGAACGCTGATATCGCGTCCTCGTCGCGGCAATCTTTAACCTTGTCCTTGACAAAGAGGAATCTGGCCCAAAAGAGGTGGAACGTTTCCTGAGACTACTGTTGTATGCACATAAGGGCGCTTATGTCTGGGTGGGTGGGTGGAATTGAATCCTGACCCGATCGATAATCCGGAGTCTGAAGATCTTCCCGGCTTAACAGTCCGGGCTCCGGAGTATCTTCTGATTGCTTAGGCCCGCCGTCCGATTCTATGTTCGGAAGGCAGGTCAGATCCTTTCGCTGGTGGGTATCCGGCTCTTCAGGGTCGGCGATCCGAACATAGTCCGTCATGGGTATAGAGGAAGAGTCTCCATCTTGCTCCTCGACTACCGCTATCTGGAGGGTGACCGGTGGAGATTTGATTTCTCTCTAATCGGGTTTAAGCCCGATCCGATCGTAATCTGTGGCGATTCCCAGGGCGGCGATGTGATCAAGGAGCTCGTTTAAAGACGAAAACTCCGTCGGATCCATCTGCTTGGAGTTTTTGGAGTCGATACGAAGGGGATTCTCGATAGCCCGAGAGGTCATCGTCGGCTTAACGGTCGAACGGGCGGTCATGGTAAAGCCGCCTAGCTGGAGGGTTTGGCCTGGGGCCAGTCCTCATCCGGCGGCGATATTGTCTTTAAGGACGAGGCGAGTCATCGATCTTGTCGTCAATGTCACAGTGGGACTCTCAATGAAATCACCAATGTCGGTGTCAAAACCGGCGGATCTCGGGTAGGGGGTCCCGAACTGTGCGTCTAAGGTCGATGGTAACAGGAGACAGGGGACACGATGTTTACCTAGGTTCGGGCCCTGTCTATGGAGGTAATACCCTACTTCCTTCTTGATTGATCTTGATGAATATGAGTATTACAAGAGTTGATCTACGACGAGATCATAATGGCTAACCCCTAGAAGTCTAGCCTGTATGACTATGGTAATGAATCTCCCTCCTTCCGGACTAAGTCCTCCGGTTTATATAGATACCGGAAGGATCTAGGGTTTACACCAGGTCGGTTACAAAGAAAGGAATCTACATATTTGATCGCCAAGCTTGCTTTCCACGCCAAGGAGAGTCCCATCCGGACACGGGTGCAGTCTTCGTATCTTCACAGCCCATCAGTCCGGCCCATGGCTAACAGGCCGGACGCCCGAGGACCCCTTATTCCAGGACTCCCTCGGTAGGTAATTAAGGCAGTTGCTTTCCCTAAGCATAATGTGAGCAAATATAGCGAAATTGACAAAAATATGAGTTACACCTTATATAAAACGAAGGGGTGAGGGGAGGAGTGCTTTCTCTGACTTTGTGACCATTGAGAAAATAAAAATAGGCAGATGGGTAAACCACCTGAACAGTGGCACTTTAATTGAAGAGATCCAGATTTGTCAAACACTAACTCGACTAGCTCCGCAAGGACACTATAGAACACACCACAAATACTTAAATGAAGCCGAGAGGTTCTTATTGGTTGAGTCATTGCCCCACCGCCATAGCCATGTCATACTGAATAGAAAACTTGAAAGTCTACAACTAAAAACACACCAAACATGTTGATCCATGACCTCTTCCTCCTACTGGGGCCAAAACGACCACTGAAGGCGACAAATACCAATCAAAGAATAGCTTCCTGGCAATGCCCTTGATAATCCCATGCGAGCGGTCTTGTTTATCACTAAGCAGAATACATCAAATTAAAGAAACATAAACAAATATCAAAACAATTCAAGAAACTAAAATACACATCGACATTTGTGTAAGACATTGTCCATCTACCCCTGACCTTTCGCATCTCTACTTTCCTAATATTTGGTAAGGCAAAAGGTCAGCATGCATGTCTTGGATATACATGGAATCTACATGAGTCACCGACTCATGAATTCTAAGATTGTTGGCGCTTTTTCCTTTGAATTGTAAGCCACCAAATCGGTTTTGTCGCTGGGGAGTTGTGACGCCCGGATAATTAAGCTACAGTGATCCCTCGCTAAGGATGGCACGTCACCTCGGTTACTGTAGATAAACTCGTGTCAGTTCGAAACCCAGTTCAAATTTCAAATTTAAAACAAAGGCAAACAAATAAAATTTTTCAAATATTAAAACCAAATTGTTCTAGTAGTAACAAATAACGCATAAGTAGTAATGGTGGAGAAACCAACATCTTTAAAAGTGTTTGAATGTTCTAAAATAAATAAAATAGTAGCAAAAGAATTAATTGAATGCCTTTTATAGTTATTAAAATGTTAAACTATTTTAATTAGAGGTTTAAACTTTTTGTAGTAGAGGTATAATTAGTGGTACTAATTTAGGTACAAAATTTATGATTTATAAATCTAAAATAAAATAAAATAGAAAAGGGTAATAATAAATAAAAGGTAAAAGATAAAATAGTAAACGAAAAGAAAAGAAAAGGAGAACCCCTCCCCCCCCCACTAGGCCTCGGCCCAGCTGGCCATCGGGCCAACTAGGCCAGCCCATCCGCGCCTATGAACCTCCCCCACCCCCCGAAACCCTAGCGCACACCACCCCACTTCCCTCACTCCTCCCTCTGCTCCGCCCGATGCAGATCGGATCGGGCGCTCGACCCCGTCGCCCCTGATCCCGCTCGACCCCGCAGCTCCTCCCGCTAGCCACGCCCTGCTCCTCCCCTGAGCTCGCCTCTCCCTCCCCTGCACCCACCTCCGTCGCCATTCCCGCGCCAGAACCCTCCCCCGCCGACGCATCGCCAAGCCCGACGCCGCTCGTCGTCATCGCCGGTGCTAGGCGCCGCCTCGACCACGCCTCCCCATCGGACTACCTCCCCGTCTACAACGCCGTTGTCTCCGTCCTCCTCCCCGCGCCCCGCTGCCCGGTCCCCGACGAACGCCCGTGAGGCCCCCTCCTTCTCCTCTTCCCCGCACCACGCTGGTCGCCGTCGCCGCGGACACCGCGCCCCTCGTTCGCTCCCGAGCACGTGCCCGCCCGCTCCCTACCTTGTTCTGCTCACTTCCTAGCCGCCCCGTGCGCGTCCCTAACTGCGCGCCCATGTGCCTGCTAGGCCCCGGCCAAGCCCTGCATCGCGCCCGTGCGCGGACGGCCGTACTCATCCGCCGTCGCCGCTGCCACACCCCCCCCCCCGCACCCCCTGCTTGCCGCGCCATGGCCGGCCCGAACGCGCCGCCCTGGTCCCTGTGTCCAGCTACCCGCGCTGCTCGCCTCCCCTGCTGTAGGCGCCTCGCCACCGCTCGTCGCCGGCCCCGCACTCCATTTCCCCCACGCCGGCGGGCCACCGCGGCCGCCCTGGCCACTGGCCTCGCCCCGCCGCACTCCCTGCGGGCGAGCGCCCGTCCAGGCGCCCGTAGCCCCTTCCCGTGTGGACTCGGGCGCACGCCCGGATGCCCGTAACCGCGTGCCCGCTAAGGCCTCCCCAGGCCTATGACAAGTGGGCCCAGCCCCTATGAACGTTTTATTAAAAAAAGAATGAAATTAATAAATTAATAATAATTAAAATAATTAATTAATTAATCTAATTAACTAGTTAGTTTAATTAAACCGTAATTAGATTAGTTAAACCATAATTAGACTAAACAGTCAATGACGAGTGGGACCCACACGTCAGCGACCCAGTCAGCACCTCTGTTGACTGCTGACGTCATGATGATGTCAGCAAACACTGTTCTGGATAATGTTGTTTTAAAATAATTAAATAAATCCTAAAAATGAATTAAATCTTTTAAAATTAATATAAACGAATCCGGATACGCAGCCCGTTCGTCCGCCATACATCCCTAACATATCGAACTCGCAATTTCCCCCTCCGGTTCGTTTGTCCGAAAACGAAAAACACCGGGAATACTTTCCCGGATGTTTCCCTCCTTCACCGGTATCACCTCATATCATGTTAGAACACGTCTAGCTCTGTGTGTTGTCCTGTTATGCACTTGCTTGCTATGTATTTACTGTCCCCCCCCTCTTCTCTTCGGTAGACCCCGTGACGATGCTGATGCCCCTGTCGTCGACTACGTCACCGACGACCCCTCCTTCTTGTCTGAGCAACCAGGCAAGCCCCCCCTGGTCACCAGATATCGCCTATTCTTCTCTATACTGCTTGCATAAGAGTAGTGTAGCATGTTACTGCTTTCGGTTAATCCTATTCTGATGCATAGCCTGTCATTGTTGCTACAGTTGTTACCCTTACCTGCTATCCTACTGCTTAGTATAGGATGCTAGTATTCCATCAGTGGCCCTACACTCTTGTCCATCTGCCATGCTATACTATAGGGTCGTGATCACTTCGGGAGGTGATCACGGGCATATACTATTCACTTTGTACTGTTACATTACTTATGATACTGTTCGGAGATGGGGGTTGAAGGGGCAGGTGGCTCCATCCCGGTAGAGGTGGGCCTGGGTTCCCGACGGCCCCCGACTATTACTTTGTGGAGGGGCGACAGGGCAGGTTGAGACCACCTAGGAGAGAGGTGGGCCTGGCCCTGGTCGGCATTCGCGGATACTTAACACGCTTAACAAGATCTTGGTATTTGATCTGAGTCTGGCCACTGGCCTATACGCACTAACCAACTATGCGGGAACAGTTATGGGCACTCGACGTCGTGGTATCAGGCGAAGCCTTCGTGACGTCAGCGACTGAGTGGCGCGCGCCGGATTGTTCTGGAATGCCTGCTAGGCTAGGTCTGCTTCCGGCCGCGTTCGCAACGTGCAGGTGTGCTAAGGGCGATGGGCCCAGACCCCTGTGCGCTTAGGTTTAGACCGGCTTGCTGACCTCTCTGTTGGCCTAGGTGGGACTGCGACGTGTTGATCTTCCGAGGCCGGGCATGACCCAGGAAAGTGTGTCCGGCCAAATGGGATCGAGCGTGTTGGGTTATGTGGTGCACCCCTGCAGGGAAGTTTATCTATTCGAATAGCCGTGATCTTCGGTAACAGGACGACTTGGAGTTGTACCTTGACCTTATGACAATTAGAACCGGATACTTAATAAAACACACCCTTCCAAGTGCCAGATATAACCCGGTGATCGCTCTCTAACAGGGTGACAAGGAGGGGATCGCCGGGTAGGTTTATGCTATGCGATGCTACTTGGTGAACTTACCATCTACTCTCTTCTACATGCTGCAAGATGGAGGTGGCCTGAAGCGTAGTCTTCGACAGGATTAGCTATCCCCCTCTTATTCTGGCATTCTGCAGTTCAGTCCACCGATATGGCCCTTTACATATACCCATGCATATGTTGTGTAGCTCCTTGCTTGCGAGTACTTTGGATGAGTACTCACGGTTGCTTTTCTCCCTCTTTTCCCCCTTTCCATTCTACCTGGTTGTCGCAACCAGATGCTGGAGCCCAGGAGCTTGACACCACCGTCGACGACGACTCTTGCTACACCGGAGGTGCCTACTACTACGTGCAGGCCGCTAACGACGACCAGGAGTAGTTTAGGAGGATCCCAAGCAGGAGGCATGCGCCTCTTTCGATCTGTATCCCAGTTTTGTGCTAGCCATCTTATGGCATTCTTGTTTAACTTATGTCTGTACTCAGATATTGTTGCTTCCGCTGAATCGTCTATGATCGAGCACTTGTATTCGAGCCCTCGAGGCCCTTGGCTTGTATTATGATGCTTGTATGACTTTTTTTTTAGAGTTGTGTTGTGATATCTTCCCGTGAGTCCCTGATCTGGATCGTACACGTTTGCGTGTATGATTAGTGTACGATTGAATCGGGGGCGTCACAAGTTGGTATCAGAGCCGACTACCTGTAGGAATCCCCCTTCCACACTCCTTAGCCCAAGTCGAGTCTAGACATTGCAAATACTTTTACTAACATGGCTGTGTGTCTTACGGCCCCACGTCGCCATTGGCTGGAGTTAGGATCTTTTACTCCTCGTCTATACTCTGGGACTCTGATCTCTCTTCTATTCGGGTTAAATGAATTTTGCTAAATCTAACATTAGGATCTCATTATCACTTTCACCCGGAGAGCCCCTTATTACTGATGATCGTCTGCTGCACGTGAAGACCCTGAAGATACTCTCCGCTGTTAACCCGAGAACTTGTGTTCATCGCGTTTGCAATTACCCTCCCACCGTCAACCCTTATGGATAACTACATGCACTTGTTATTCTTACATTCATCCCCAGTTGGTCTTGTTATTACGAGATACCCCGAAATACTCGTCGTTGTTTCGATAATCCTTTGAGCTTACTGCCTTGCTGCTCTTTGTCACCTGAATACCCCTACGGATAATTCTCGCACTTATCGAGTATCCACTCATCCCCCAGTACTTCATGTGTTTCACAATGGTCTTCGAAATATTCGATCCTCCAAAAGTCCTTAGCAGCTTATTGCTCTGCAATACTTGTCTGCTTGCATGATGGATGCTTTCCATATGTCTGGAAATATTCGTTAGTATCCTTAGGCACCGTCATTTTGATCCTATTGATTCAACATGAGTGCGAATGCACGCAATCATCAGTTGATCCTTTTAAATTATATTTCCGGCTTAGACGTCATTTTAAAAATGAGCTGGTTCTCAACCAATCCAATTGTCGTCGATTGTACCCCTAAGGCTATTCAATTTATCCATCCCTAATCAGAACATTGCTTCTGATCCCTTGATTTGAAAATCATAATTCCTTTGCATTTGAGCTCTGGATTAGTCAGTTGTTTCTATAGTATGATCTCCTTGCATTGTTTTTTTTCCTCTGGGTGAGTACCCATGCTCACATCAGATCCCTTGAGGCCCACCGGGTCCTTTGTTGGATTTTATCTGATAGTGTCCTTCATATTCAAATAACCTTGTGAGTCTTTCCACGGATATATAAAGCCTTGGGTAAATTGTATCCTTTGTTTTCTCAACCATGCTCTGTTTTCGAGCTGGTGGTATTTACTATTGAAGCTTGTGGTATATGTTTCCACGATACCCTGACGGGTTGAACCTATGCCTTCCTTAATATGTGTGAACTCGGAAGTTCTCACGAGTCATACTCATCTGGTATTTCACCAGGTAAAACTTTTAACACTAATGCTTTTATCAAAGCGAGAAGTGAATGGAAGGTTATACATTGAAGAAGTGGGAGTCAACCTCGAACCTTGCGTTGATGCCCATGGACACGATGTATAACTTATCATGGAAGCTGCTCGTAAAAATAATTACCCCTTGTTATAAGTTCATCTTGTATCCGTGGTTCGATCATTTATGATCGTGGTTTCCGACCATGTTCTCCTTTAAATACCATTTCTCGTGCAAGTTTAAGCACTTGTCTTCTACAGAGTAATACCCCAGTCCAACCTCTACTTTGATTTGGCGTCGAGTATTACCCCCTGGTATCTCAAGATTATCACGGAACTGCATAACTTCTTATGAGTTCTTCATCAAGTGCTACATTCTCATTGATTCCAATTTTTCACGGGCTCTGAGTTATTAAACACTCAAAGACACCGATAACTGACTCGAGTCCGCATCGCGATTAAGCAACTCTTGGTAACCTTCATTACTTACGAGTTTGAACTCAATCACGTCATTCCTAGCCAGTTTGGCTATATCCTTGTCGTGCCGATTTTAACTGTGCTACCTGGTCCTTCCCGGAGCACAATTTTCGATGATGAGCTAAGCTTACGTCGATTTTCCTTGTCATGTCATTTCACCTTGAACGGCAAGCTTGATTTCAAGTTTGTGTCGTACCTGTGCTTCCATTGACCTCCTGCTTCATCATTCCTTTGACTTGATGTCATCGCTGATCGATTACATCCTCATGAAATCTCTCGACAAAAATTGTCGTGGTCATCATCAACATTTTGAATCCTTCTAGGATACCAATGGAATTCTTGATGATAAGAGCCATCCTCGTTCCTTGGTAATTTGAGTTACCATCGACAACATCCTTAGTTCCTTACCTTCCCTTCATCACAACTTGATCATGTTATGGAGCTCCTTGCTAACCAGCTTATGTTATGTTCTACCTTGGAGTATTACCATCTTTTATGTCAAGGATATTGTGAGAATTGCACCACCCTTAAGAATTCTTGATACAAGTGATACTTATTAACATCACCATTCTATTCTTGGTCCCCGTGTTGTTTCTAACCGGAATACCGACAAATGGTTTGTGATCTGTAAATTCTAAACTTCTAGCAACCCTATTTCTTAGAAGTTATTGGTCTATAGTTTCATTCTACGTCTATGGCTTATTGAATCATCATTCGAACATTGATCATGCTACCTAGCCCATATTCCGGGTGCACATTTCAACCAATGTTTAACTGTGTATGGTTTCCTCGAGCATACATCATTAAGTCATTTGATCTAGATAATGTTATCTCCTTGTTCACATAGTTGGGGAAATCCATCTTTTGGAAACCTCAATGGATTGTCGTTGAGTCATTCAGTCACCTCCTCACCTCTCCTTGATTTAATGGTGAACCCTTGTTCAGAACTCGCTCCCATAGTTCATTTCCCGAGAATCGTACAATGTCACCTCGACAATTTGTGTTGCACCTTTCTTCTCAGGCATCCTGAGTCTAAGGTATCTTGATACCAATCAGATCTGAATCTCGGTCAGATATGATGGTTGGAACATATTTCCAAGAGTTATAACAATGGTCTTTATGTGACCCGGTAAGGTGATGTCATGCCTAGCACACCTAGCCGGAGGCCCTATTGTTATAGATTCCTTTTCAGCAAGGTTATCCATTCTTCCATGAGGAAATCGTAAGACTTATTCTACAAGTTATTCCTGATGGATCCTTTGTGTATCCAAGATCTGACCTTTGCTTGAAGACCCTATCAATGCTATCTCGAAGCATGTCCATGGTACTCCATTTTTCAACAAGAACATTTGAAGCCCAATGCTAAAATTTTCTTTATCAATTATCCAAACACCGTTGTATGGGTAATGTCATGAAATTTCTCTCCCCTTTCCTAATTGGGTTTCTACTTTAAATCATGTCATGGATATCATGCCCTACTTGTCCGTGGGAAGGATATACCCCGGGAATATGTGTTTTAACACATTTTCCTTTCCATTGTTCTGTCAATTTCGTAATCATATTTTCCTTTCCATTGTTTGGTTTAAACTTTCTTGTGATATATATGATCTAAGAAGTAACATCCTCCTGCTTATGTAAACACCTCGTCGTACAATTCTGTCGGCAAGACCCTGTTACTATTGTTGATGACATTCCAGTAGCCACCGATGGACGAGAACCTTGCTTATTGGTCCGCCTCGTTTCAACGAGCAGGAAAATGGTTCTCTTCGTTCCTCGCCCTTGGTACCGATGTTGTTGCTGACATAACTGACAGGCTACCCTTTGACATGCCTTGCCACCCTGACCGTGTGAGATGTCAGCGCCCTTCCTACTTTTAACCCACATGGTGGGCCCATAACCCACAGTTCCACAGGATCGAAACCTGACTCTCCTGTACAACCTTGTTTCTAATGGTTATTCTCCATGCTTGGCTTCGTACATAATTCATGGGCCAGCTTCCTAGTGCTCTATTCTGGTATCAGACGCAATACTTACTCTCGCTACTCTGAACCCCTTTCTCACTCTGGTTCAGACTTCGAGCAACTATCTATCCGCTTGGAACCTCTTATTGTACCTTCGTACCTTACTCTCGATGTATTTCATATGTTCAACTCGAGAGATAATCTTACGGTCATTCATGGGTTAACCCTAGATTGTTTCCCTCAAAAGCATTCTGTCGTAGCTGAGCTGCCCCTTATCCTTTCGTAAGTACGATGGAGTTCCCGAAAAAATGATGACAAGTTTATCATGATGCATTGGAATAAAGAATTGAAGACATCAACGAAAGGATTAACTTCTTCGAGAAGATCCGTTAGAATATCGTAACCAGAACTTTCCCCCTTACTCCCCTCTTAAATCTCGGGACGAGATTTCTTATGGTGGTGGAGAATTGTGACGCCCGGATAATTAAGCTACAGTGATCCCTCGCTAAGGATGCCACATCACCTCTACTACTATAGATAAACTCGTGTCAGTTCGAAACCCAGTTCAAATTTCAAATTTAAAACAAAGGAAAAAAAATAAAAGTTTTCAAATATTAAAACCAAATTGTTCTAGTAGTAACAAATAATGCATAAGTAGTAATGGTGGAGAAACCAACATCTTTAAAAGTGTTTGAATGTTCTAAAATAAATAAAACAGTAGCAAAAGAATTAATTAAATGCCTTTTATAGTTATTAAAATGTTAAACTATTTTAATTGGAGGTTTAAACTTTTTGTAGTAGAGGTATAATTAGTGGTACTAATTTAGGTACAAACTTTATGATTTATAAATCTAAAATAAAATAAAACAGAAAAGGGTAATAATAAATAAAAGGTAAAAGACAAAACAGTAAACGAAAAGAAAAGAAAAGGAGAACCCCTCCCCCCCTCCACTAGGCCTCGGCCCAGCTGGCCATCGGGCCAACCAGGCCAGCCCATCCGCGCCTACTAACCTCCCCCACCCCCCGAAACCCTAGCGCACACCACCCCACTTCCCCCACTCCTCCCTCTGCTCCCCCCGATCCAGATCGGATCGGGCGCTCGACCCCGTCGCCCCTGATCCCGCTCGACCCCGCAGCTCCTCCCCTGAGCTCGCCTCTCCCTCCCCTGCACCCACCTCCATCGCCATTCCCGCGCCAGAACCCTCCCTCACCGACGCATCGCCAAGCCCGACACCGCCCGTCGTCATCGCCGGCACTAGGCGCCGCCTCGACCATGCCTCCCCACCGGACTGCCTCCCCGTCTACGACGCCGTCGTCTCCGTCCTCCTCCCCGCGCCCCGCTGTCCGGTCCCCTACGAACCCCCGTGAGGCCCCCTCCTTCTCCTCTTCCCCGCACCACGCTGGTCGCCGTCGCCGCGGACACCGCGCCCCTCGTTTGCTCCCGAGCATGCGCCCGCCCGCTCCCTGCCTTGTTTTGCTCACTTCCTAGCCGCCCCGTGCGCATCCCCAACTGCGCGCCCATGTGCCTGCTAGGCCCCGGCCTAGCCCTGCATCGCGCCCGTGCGCGGACAGCCGTGCTCGTCCGCCGTCGTCGCTGCCGCTGCCGCACCCCCCCCCCCCCCCCGCACCCCCTGCTTGCCGCGCCATGGCCGGCCCGAACGCGCCGCCCTGGTCCCTGTGCCCAGCTACCCGTGCTGCTCACCTCCCCTACTGCAGGCGCCTCGCCACCGCTCGTCGCCGGCCCCGCACTCTGTTTCCCCCACGCCGGCCGGCCACCGCGGCCGCCCTGGCCACTGGCCTCGCCCCGCCGCACTCCCTGTGGGCGAGCCCCCGTCCAAGCGCCCGTAGCCCCCTTCCCGTGTGGACTCGGGCACACGCCCGCACGCCCGTAACCGCGTGCCCGCTAAGGCCTCCCCAGGCCTATGACAAGTGGGCCCAGCCCCTGAGAACGTTTTATTAAAAAAAGAAATAAATAAATAAATAAATAAAATAATTAATTAACTAATCATGTTTAATTAATCTAATTAACAAGTTAGTTTAATTAAACCGTAATTAGATTAGTTGAACCCTAATTAGACTAAACAGTCAATGACGAGTGGGACCCACACGTCAGCGACCCAGTCAGCACCTCTGTTGACTGCTGACGTCATGATGACATCAGCAAACACTGTTCTGGATAATGTTGTTTTAAAATAATTAAATAAATCCTAAAAATGAATTAAATCTTTTAAAATTAATATAAAATAAACCGTAGCTCGGATTGAAAAACTTTGTACATGAAAGTTGCTCAGAACGACGAGACGAATCCGGATACACAGCCCGTTCGTTCGCCACACATCCCTAACATATCGAACTCGCAAGTTTCCCCCTCCGGTTCATTAGTCTGAAAACGCGAAACTCCGGGAATACTTTCCCGGATGTTTCCCCCCTTCACCGGTATCACCTCATACCGTGTTAGAACATGTCTAGCTCTGCCTGTTGTCCTGTTATGCACTTGCTTGCTATGTATTTACTGTTTCTCCCCCCTCTTCTCTTCGGTAGACCCCGTGACGATTTTGATGCACCTGTGGTTGACTACGTCACCGATGACCCCTTCTTCTTGTCTGAGCAACCAGGCAAGCCCCCCCTGTTGATCACCAGATATCGCCTATTCTTCTCTATACTGCTTGCATTAGAGTAGTGTAGCATGTTACTGCTTTCGGTTAATCCTATTCTGATGCATAGCCTGTCATTGTTGCTACAGTTGTTACCCTTACCTGCTATCCTACTGCTTAGTATAGGATGCTAGTATTCCATCAATGGCCCTACACTCTTGTCCGTCTGCCATGCTATAATACAGGGCCGTGATCACTTCGGGAGGTGATCACGGGCATATACTATTCACTTTATACTGTTACATTACTTATGATACTGTTCGGAGATAGGGGCTGAAGGGGCAGGTGGCTCCATCCCGGTAGAGGTGGACCTGGGTTCCCAACGGCCCCTGACTATTACTTTGTGGCGGAGCGATAGGGCAGGTTGAGACCACCTAGGAGAGAGGTGGGCCTGGCCCTGGTCGGCATTCACGGATACTTAACACGCTTAACGAGATCTTGGTATTTGATTTGAGTCTGGCCACTGGCCTATACGCACTAACCAACTACGGGGGAACAGTTATGGGCACTCAACATTGTGGTATCAGCCGAAGCCTTCGTGACTTCAGCGACTGAGCGGCGTGCGCCGGATTGGACTGGAACGCCTGCTAGGCTAGGTCTGCTTCCGGCCGCGTTTGCAACGTGCAGGTGTGCTAAGGGCGATGGGCCCAGACCCCTGTGCGCTTAGGTTTAGACCGACGTGCTGACCTCTCTGTTGGCCTAGGTGGGACTGCGACGTGTTGATCTTCCGAGGCCGGACATGACCCAAGAAAGTGTGTCCGGACAAATGGGATCGAGCGTGTTGGGTTATGTGGTGCACCCCTGCAGGGAAGTTTATCTATTCGAATAGCCGTGATCTTCGGTAACAGGACGACTTGGAGTTGTACCTTGACCTTATGACAACTAGAACCGGATACTTAATAAAACACACCCTTCCAAGTGCCAGATATAACCCGGTGATCGCTCTCTAACAGGGCGACGAGGAGGGGATCGCCGGGTAGGTTTATGCTATGCGATGCTACTTGGTGAACTTACCATCTACTCTCTTCTACATGCTGCAAGATGGAGGTGGCCTGAAGCGTAGTCTTCGACAGGATTAGCTATCCCCCTCTTATTCTGGCATTCTGCAGTTCAGTCCACCGATATGGCCCTTTACACATATACCCATGCATATGTAGTGTAGCTCCTTGCTTGCGAGTACTTTGGATGAGTACTCACGGTTGCTTTTCTCCCTCTTTTTCTCCTTTCCATTCTACCTAGTTGTCGCAACCAGATGTTGGAGCCCAGGAGCTTGACACCACCGTCGACGACGACTCCTGCTACACCGGAGGTGCCTACTACTACGTGCAGGCCGCCGACGACGACCAGGAGTAGTTTAGGAGGATCCCAGGCAGGAGGCATGCGCCTCTTTCGATCTGTATCCCAGTTTTGTGCTAGCCATCTTATGGCATACATGTTTAACTTATGTCTGTACTCTGATATTGTTGCTTCCGCTGAATCGTCTATGATCGAGCACTTGTATTCGAGCCCTCGAGGCCCCTGGCTTGTATTATGATGCTTGTATGACTTATTTTATTTTTAGAGTTGTGTTGTGATATCTTCCCGTGAGTCCCTGATCTTGATCGTACACGTTTGCGTGTATGATTAGTGTATGATTGAATCGGGGGCGTCACAGGAGTTGAGGAAGATGAAAAAAAACACACCAATGTTGAATCAAGATGGCAATGGGGTGTGTTACCTGATCCTCGACGAGGATTTGTTCTATTAGGGGACATGTTTGTGCTATTTTGCTTCCTACGGGGTGTTGATGGTCCAAAATGTCCTCCCGTCAAGGTTGGTGGGTTCGAAGGTGTTCCACTGTCTCTCATATCCGGTCCTCTAATGCCCCGTAAAGATGGGCCACGATACACACAAAGCTCATCTGCCCCAATGACCAAACAATAAATCCTCGTGAATCCACCTGCTCACACATAGTCATACTTCGCATCCATATGTCGTCGCTGGCCACTACTTCCCCTTTTCCTTTCCCTCCCAAAGTATGATGCCTAGTCCTCTCAAGCTACGCTATTGGCCCTGCCATGCTACCCGTTGCTTCCCTAAACCACCATCAACAAAGAGCTACCCAAGTCCCCGTCAATGATGTCATCATGTCGCCTCTATTTTTTCGCTTCTGATCTCAAGCCTCCAAGTGTATGCACGTGTATCACTACCGGGGCGGGTCTCCCCATGGGGACCTAATACGCGTCAAGTGTCCAAGACGAGAAGAAAATGGCCCCAATGTCGGGATACGAGGTAGGTAAGGGGGGCACTTTTACTAAGGGGGATGGGGAAGCAAGAGTGATCCCCTGGTGGGGATGCCCTTAATTGTTGCCATCTAGAATAGTGACACAAGATCACTAGACACCATGGCAATCTTAGCTGCAGAACCAATGACATTATTGTTGCCAAGATAGTCCGAGACAACCCATAAACATCCATGGAATATCAATAGTTGAGTCCCACTTCGGTACAACCCCCTCCTAAAATGTATAAAAGGGCAATATAGTCTTTTCGCACCTCCCCTATACATGCATTAGATGCCCCTCCCCCCAATACAACGTGCGTTCTGTTCGACCGATGTCGCACAGGGAGAGCCTCCCGACTGGGCCGGCCCATTATCCCGTGAAAACTGTGAAAACAAACACCCATAAAAAAATGACAAGCACAAGGGTTCGACCCATGCACCTCATATGGTAACCTTTCATCGCTAGCCATTCCACCTAATAAACTCGCTGCACAATAAAGAAACGCTAGCTACAAGAATGATCACAGCAACCGGTAGTGTAGCAAACCATTTTCCCCTGTTTCTTTTTTCCTCTTTCAAGTTTTTTCCAACAAAATGTTGATGCTTTTAATTTTGTTCAAAATTTCATAAAATGTTCATTTTTACCAATTTTGTTCATAAATAGAAAATAAATCACATTTTCAGAAAAAGTACATGAATTTTTTAAAAATATTCGTGTACTTAAAAGATTGTTCAGAATGATAAAACATGAATGTTTTTTGAAAAGTACGAAAAAAAATTAAAACTAACAATTTTTGGAAAACACGAACAACAATTGGTATTTTCAAACATTTTTTCAATAAGTGAAAAAATATTGAAACCAAAAAGGTTTATTAAATTTCCTCAAACATTTTGCTGAATTTGCAAACAAAAATTGAAAGCATGAACATTTCTTAAATTCCAAAGAAATTTTGAAAGCGCGAATGTAATTTGAAACTCCACGAACATTTTTTGAATATGTGAATAAATTTTGGAAAAAGTGACTTTTTGACTTTTTGAGAAAATTTTGTAAACTAGAACGTTTTTAAAATTATGATTTTTTTTGTAAACATTTTGAAAGCATGAAATTTTTTAAACTAGAACGTTTTGAAAGCATGAACATTTTTTAAGAGTAAAATACACTATAAGTCTTAAAACTGTTCGGTGTGTGTCATATTAGTCCGAATACTATGAAAATGCATATATGGGTCCTAAAAGTTTGCCAGCTGTGTTGCCCACGGTCCTATCCACCCTGCATCAGTTTTGACTTGCATGGGGTGGGAGGTTGACTACTTCGGTGTGACACTTTTTGCACACCCCCTCCCAAAAGGTCATATGTTCTAATTTTGCGGCGTTCACACTTGCACACATCCTGCCCCCTTGTCCTCCTCTCCATATCCAACAGCCACTGTCCACCTCGGCCCCTGAGCGCCGTCAACAAGATGAGCTTCCTGCATCATGCGTTGGAACCACTCTGACACGTCTACCATTTCCGTCGAGGTGGGATCGTATATGTTGTGGACGAAGTGGGGACGGAACCATTAAGACTACTGCATCATAGTGGAAGGAGGAGGACACAGGATGAAGCCCGTCGGCTGCTTGCCGCCGCCGCCGCCCTCCCGCGTACGGCAGTGGCGCCACAATCTTTATGGAAGGCAACAACCATCATGTGGGGAGGGGGCTTTGGGGCCGTCGCATGGGAGAGCACAAACCACGATGACACATATGCAGGATGGGAAACCTGCTTGCAAAAGTTGGGGTCCGTCCTGAGGTTTCCAATAAAATATCATGTTCAGCGGAGAGTGCTTGGGTAGGCTAGAAGGGTTCGTTTGGAAGCAGCTCATTACTAGACATCCATTAAATGGCCCTGCATGACCAATTGAAGGCACCATGCCAAGTTTTTTGAGTTTTCGGCAATTCTTGCATTTTCTGGAGTTTTTGGTGGAAAATGGCCAATAAATTGTCGGACGTGACGCAACTTGCATATGGTGTCAGAATTCGTTCAAACCTGTCATGGATGCCTACCATGGGAAATCTCACTTGCTTCCAAAAGTTGGGGTCATTTTATGCATGTCAAGAAATAGACCGTGTTCATGGTAGGCGAGACGGGTCAATTTGGGAGCACTTCGTTTCTCAACATCTCTAAAATGGCTCCAATTTTTTTTTCTCGGTATTGTATGACCAATTCAAGGCACCATGCCAATTTGTTTCAGTTTTCAACAATTCTTACATTTTTCTGAAGTTTTTGATGATAAATTGCCGGACGTGACGCAACTTGCATACAATGTCCAAATTCGTCCAAAGTTGGCATAGTGACTACCATGGACATGCCCACCTGCTTGCAAAAATTGGGATCAGTTCATGCATGTAGAAAAATAGACCATGTTCAACGGAGGAAGTTCGAGTAGGCCAAAATGGTTCGTTTGAGAGTATGTTTTTGTTCATGGCCTTGTATGACCAATTCAAAGCACCATGCCAAGTTGTTTGAGTTTCCGGCAATTCTTGCATTTTCTGAAGTTCTCTCGGTGAAAAAATGGTCAATAAATGGTCAGATGTGACACAACTTGCATACGGTGTTGGATTCATTCAAACTTGGCATGGGTGGCTACGATGGGTATGTCCGCCTACTGGCAAAAGTTAGACCATTTTATGGATGTCCAAAAATAGACCATATTCAACGGAGGGTGTTCGGATAGGCGAAAGGGTCCGTTTGAGACCACATTATTTTCGGCATCTGTCACATGACCCAAATTATTCCATGAGCTTATATGGTCAATTCAAGGCATCATGCCAAGTTGTTTGAGTTTCCGACAGATTTTGCATTTTTTGGACATGCAAACAGTGTCGTAAGTCATTCAAATTTGGCATGCATGCCTCATATGTCTGTGCGAGGCTGCTGAAAGAATTTCGGGTCATGTATCCACAGTCCAAAAAACCACTAGTTGAGAGGAGTGTGCTAGACTAGGCCAAATGAGTGCATCCGTGAGCATTTAGTTATTTTTTCTAATTTGATTGCTTCATTTATTTGTAATTTCTGCCATTATCAATCAACAAGAACATTTTGTTATGCACTAATCATTTTTTGAAATTTGTCAACAATTTTAAAATTTCAAATTGTGTATGAAAATTTGACAAGTTTGAACACCTTTTCCAAAATTGGTAACAAATTTCCAACAATTGATAAAAATTTTGAACAAAAATTAAAAACAATGTACTATTTTAAGAAATTATCAACTTTTTTTAAGCACAAATATTTCTTAGATCTGTGAACAAAATATTCGAAAATGTGATTTTTTTTAATTCCAGAATATTTTAAAATTCTAAAAATATTTTAAAACAAGAACATTTAGGGTATTCCAAACAAATTTCCCAATTTTTGAACAAGTTTCAAAAAGAACAATAAAGTTTAAAAAGGAAAAAATGATATGTGTGTGTGTCTGCTTCTGTATTGTGTTTCACTAAAAGAAACTAGAAATTCAAGATAAAGGGGCTAAACGTCTCATGTAATGCTAGGAGGGGGCAAATCTACTAAATCTAACTAATTTCCTATGACAAGTGGACACTTAGGGTTAGGGAGCAGTATTTGTGAGAGCTTGGGGGCGCCACGACCCTGCCTGTCACCGGACATGATATTCAATCTGAATTTCCAACACGTTGGAGCTGATTTTCCGACATGCTTCGAGTTAAGACCAGGGGGACGGGTGCTAGTGGCTTCGTTGGAACCCATGGTGGAATGCAGGGGTAGTGGTCGAATTTCTACTGCTCCGGGTACAAACTTCCTACACGTGATTCCTGTAAAAACTGTGAAGAGGCCATTATCATGTCTAGGACCTCACACCAAGCGTCCACCGTCAAAAACGGGATAACAAAAACGCATATTGTGGCGACGTAGATTGTGATGCTAGTTCGTATAATAGTTTCGCCATGGGTTCCAAAGCCACTATCTGTAAAAATCAATAGGAAGTGTTTGATTTTCTCGAAGAAAAATATCAGAAGGTTAGTTTTTTTTTTTGAGACAATTAGAAGGTTGGTTTTTTTGAATTTCAGAACTAACTGAGTTAGTAACTTCTGCTAACTGAGTTCCAGGGCCCAAGTGTCATCTTACTATCATCAGGAATTCAGAAAATTAAAACGTTACTGACAAATGCTAGCCATTTTTGGTAACTAAGAGCAAAGCTTACAGCTTCATTTTGGTGAATCTTGTTAAACCCTGTGAATATTTATTTTTGGTAATAAACCTCTCTGAACTACGATGAATCTTCTTAAGAGTAAATTGCTAAATAGAATACCACAAAAGGACCAGCTGTTGCACATAACCAACAAACAGGATTAGAAAGGGGGACACCAAGTGCTCAACTCTCACAGCAAGAGACACCAAATCAATGTTTCAGATGCTTCATCTAAGAGAAATGCAGCTGGAAATGGTGAAGTGAACTAGTGTCTGCTCAAAGACAGCGAAAGAAAAAGAAGGCAGCTTATGTTCAAATCCTGAAAACAATGTAATGTGCAGTTTTCATTCTTGTAGTGCTGCTGTATAAAATCTGAATTTTGTTCATACGTTACAAATTCTTTTTCCTACTCCATTGCCGACACTCAAAACAGCACAACTAGAAGCACGATCAGCAGCTCACAGAAAGCCGCTACATTTTGCATTTTTAGTAAGTTCATAGCCTAGCAGAAACACAAGATCATCAACTCATTACTGGCAAGAACCACTGCCTTTTCATTTATACTTGGTGCATCATCATCCAAAAAAGAAATGAAAGATCATCAACCCATCGCAAGAACCCCTACAGGTAAATGCTTCATTCGGGAAGCACCACAGAGATGAATGCCAGAAGAACGATACTCCATGGCTGGAGGCAACGATTTCAGAAGTTCTGAATCATAGAACCGTGAGGACATAACAGACAGGTTCCCCCCTGTCTCGTCGACAAAACGGAGCAAGTTTTAGTTAGCAGTAGAAACACAAGAGCTCATAAGTTTTCTCGACCTATTTCTATCTATATGTAAAAGTAGGCATCTAGCTCTGCTGTCATTGTGCCGAGCCAAAATTCTGAGGAGGTGAACTCTCACGACTCCTGTTCCGACCTTTCTCTACTCTGCGTGGACATCCGGGTATCGCAGCCTACCATAGACTGGATAAGCAGAAATAATGAGTCAGTTAGGCATCAGACCATTAATCAGTAACAATATAAATGACAAGATCAAGAAGTCAAAACCTGAAACAATATAATTTGCAAGGAACTAAGCTTTTATGCACTATCTATTGTAGGATACTATCTGAATTTTGTTAACAGGTTAGAAACTTAGTATCTTCTATGCAAAGATGAAACGAGATGACTGAACTTGATTTGGCTTTTTTGGGTTCCATAATTTCTAATAGCGGCAAGATGTTACGAAAAGGACGAACTGAATTATCAGACAATCTTTTACCATGTGTACACAGACTGATAAATCCACATGGCACTGGCACCTACTATTCCCATTCAACTACTTTTACCTTTCTACAGGACTACATCAGTTTCAGAAAAGTGCCTATCATAATATCCTTTTTCCAAGCATGATCAGACTAGCACTCACTAAAGCAAGACTCTAAATATTTCTTTTGCATCTTAAGACTGTAAATATCATGTTCATGCAGTAAGCAATATCTAATCTAACATCTGCGCAAAAGATATTCAAGACCACCAGTACATTTCTCGGCAAAGAAGATCACTAGGAAGCAGACCAACAATCTAAATATCAAAAGTAGTGTAGGAACCAAAATTTGTTCACAGGTTATTTAACACAGGGAAAATGGGCTAAATCTTTTTCGTTAAGGCTGAAATAAGAGATGAATCAACTGATTTGGAATTTTAAGTTCCGTAATTGTACTGGCTTTACAAAAAAGAAAAGCATTACTGGCGGCGAATAGGACCAAACAGAGGAACTGAATTGTCTGAATCAAGTTTGACTGTAACCAGCACTTTCCATATCTGAATCAAGTATGGAAAACACTTTCCACTTCAAGGTTGAGTGGAAGCATGTTACTTGTGAAATGATTTGTTCCCCATATATAGAGCACCTTTACTTGTGTAGTACGTACAAGACTACAGCAGTCGCAGACAATTGCCAACTCCGAACAGTTTCAGACACCCCCCCAAAAAACAGTTTCAGACCACAGCAGATTCAGTTAACTATTACTAACAAAGACTTTAGCAGTTTCAGTAAACTGTTTCTCAAGCACAAGCCGATCATGGACATTCAGGAAATCGACACCAAAATCTGTTCATTGTGCCTAACAAATTTAATCAAGATGATTAGGAACTTAATTAGGACATGGAGAGGGAGGCTCTGACCAGGAGTCCCGCACTGGACGACGACGATCTCGAGGGTTTCCCCGGCGCCGCCATGGGGCAGGTTGGCGACGAGCGGCGTCGGCCTCCCGTAGCGGCCCGCTCGGACGCATGCGACGAGGTCGAAGATGTGCAGGTTGACGCGGGTGGACAGCTCGTCCCTCAAATGGTGCACGGACCTCCCCCTGAAAGGGAAGGCATCCCAGCCTTCCTCCTCGGCGTAGAACCCCTCTCCGTTCGCCCGCACGAACCGGATTGTCCGCCACACCCCCGGCCTGAGCCCGAACCAGTCGCCGGGGGACTGCAGTAGGAGCCACAAACAACGATGGTTATGTTCAGGAGCAGAGATCAAGAACCATGGTTATGTTCAGAAGAAGTCAAGAAACGGAGCAACGGCAAGAACAGAACCAGAAATTGCTCCCCAACTAATGAAATGAAAGTAACTAATGAAAGAAGCAGGTCATGGCGAACTCACGCGAACAGGATAATGAGGGATAGGCACATCCATTCTGGAGGGGACGGTCTGGAGGGTCCAGCACATCATGGTGCTGGTGTTGTTGGCGTCGTCGACGCTGACGCGGGTGTTCCAGGGGAGGTGCCTGCCGTTGGCGCGGAGGTAGCGGCCGCCGGCGTTGCGTAGCATGACGTCCCCGCCGGAACCCGCCTCCACGGCCCGCCACATGATGGCCCCCACCTCCGGCTGGTCGTAGTCGCGCAGCTCGGCGCGGAAGCCGAGGTTGCCGAGCGCGAGCGGCGCCCGCGTGGCCGTGGCGGCGAGGTAGCGGCCGTAGGCGGCGCTGTGGAGGAGCAGGTACGTGCCGTCGTTGCCTCGGTAGATGTGCACCGTCCACGCCGTCTCCAGCGTCGCGCGGCGACTGCGGAGGGAGACGCTCCGCCCGTCGTCGTTGGCGTGGAGGTAGGTGCCGTGCACGCGGCTCCGCAGCCGCACGTGCTGCCTGTCGTGGAACCTGTCCATCGCTCGCCGGCGCTGGAGAGCAGAGGCGGTGGGCGCTGCTGCGCGGTGGAGAGAGGTGGGGTTTCTTGGGGCTCCGGCGAGCTCTGTTGGCTGTTGGTTGAGGCGGTTACGCCGGGCGCCAACGCGAAGGCGGGTATTTGAAGGTGCCTGACACCATCGCCGTCCAGGGCTTTGGGTTTCGGCCCGTTTACTCGGCCCGGCCCACACTCCCGAGAAAGGCCTCGCTTGCGATCCCCAAACAGGGAGCTCCTATTGGACGCTCTTTGCGTCAAATTGGTGGCCAGACGCACAGGGGCAGCTCGACTGGGCCGGCCCATGAAGCTTCACCGCGGGACGAAAAAATGGCAAAAAGAAAGTCAGGCGCGATGAGGATTCGAACCTGTGACCAAGTGCTTGCGACCGCGCACACGTCGCCAACACAGTAGAGTAGCACAGTTGGTTAAAAAGCAGCGCACGTATTAAAGAACTAAACCTGACTTGTGCACTGTAGCGAACAGTAACCAATTACTGCAGTGAACCCAAAATTACGTGTTGTATTGATTTGTTTTAAAGTATAGTTTCTTTGAATGCGTCTCTTTAAAAATGTGCGCACATTCTTTTAATTCATGAAAAAGTAGAGACAAGAAATTTTTTCGAATATGTGATTTTTTCTTTGAAAAGACAGAAATTGTTTTTGTGATAACGTGAACAATTTTTTGAATTTGTGAACAAATTATGAAATTCCAAACAAATTTGAAACAGTGTGAAAAAATTATGAAATTCCAAAGAAATTGTAACCACGAACATTTTTTGAATTTGTGAACAAATTATGAAATTTCAAACAAATTTGAAACCGTGAACATTTTTTGAATTTGTGAACAAATATTTGAAAATGGAATATTTCGTGATATTCTGAACAAAAATTCAAACAGCAAACATTTTTTGAATTGGTGAACAAAAAAATTAAAAATGGAAAATTTCGTGAAAGTATGAACAAAATTTTATAAGCACAATTTTTTCAAAAAAATACTTGAACATTTTCTAAATTTCTTTCCAAATTTTGAAAACGTGAACATTTTTTGAAAATGTGATTTTTTTTTGAAAAACACGAACAATTTTCGAAAATTGGAACAAATGTGAAATTCCAAAGCTATTTTGAAAATTTGAACAAATTTGAAAACGCGAACATCTTTTGAAAATCACGAGCAAATTTTGAAAAATGGGGACAAATGTGAAATTCCAAAACTTTTTGAAAATTTGAACAAATTTGAGAACGCGTACATTTTCTGAAAATTGCGAACAAATTTTGAAACACTGAATACATTTTGAAACACAAACAAATTTTGTACATCTTTTTGAAAAGAACGGAATGTTATTTGAAACCTGAACAAAAAAAAACAAACATTTTTTATAAAAAGCCGAATAAAGTATTGAATATATTGAACTTTTTTGAAATTGCGATATTTCTAAAACGAAAATAAAATATAGAAAGAAAGAAACAGGAAAACGAAAAACAAAAAAACGTGAAAGAAAGGAACATATAATAGGAGATATCCTTGCACTTACAGGACACTAGTGTTGTTAAGGTCGAGTGGCTAGACTCTCATCTCCAGAAGTGGGAGGTTTAGGTTCGAGTATTCCCTCTCTTCTTTTTTTAGCGATTTTCTCTGTACGATGCATCCGACATGGGCCGGCCCACGAACGGTCGATGGGTGTGCGGCAGGTCGACATTTTGCCGCAAAATGCGGCGAATAGGGAATTCCCCCCAAACACGCGCGTGGCGGCGGCGGCCGGCAGCGCCCCAGCGGCCAGCGCGCCGGCGCGGCGAAGAATTGGCCGGTGGCATTGCTTCCCTCTCTTCTTTTTTTAACGATTTTCTCTGTACGATGCATCCGACATGGGCCGGCCCACGAACGGTCGACGGGGCGGCCAGCGCGCCGGCGCGGCGAAGAATTGGCCGGTGGCATTGCTTCCCTCTCTTCTTTTTTTAGCGATTTTCTCTGTACGATGCATCCGACATGGGCCGGCCCACGAATGGTCGACGGGTGTGCGGCAGGTCGACATTTTACCGCAAAATGCGGCGAATAGGGAATTCCCCCCAAACATGCGCATGGCGGCGGCGGCTGGCAGCGCCCCAGCGGCTAGTGCGCCAGCGCGGCGAAGAATTGGCCGGTGGCATTGCTTCCTCTCCTTGCCCTGCCCCGGCACGCCCTCCCGGCACCAGCAAAGCGAGGTAGAGCGACAATGGTGAGGAGGCAAACCACCATCAGATCCGGCGAGAATGCTGCTGCTTGCTGTCCTCCTCTGCCCTGTGCTAGCCTCTGTTGCGTGTGCGTGCGCTGACACCTGGTGGTGTGATGGTGTTTGTCCTAGCCTCATCTGATCTCAGTTTCTCATTATTTTGATGTTTCCCTTTGTCTTCTGTAATTGTGGTCATGTGGAGTTATCAATTGTTGTAAAATTGTGTGAGAGCAACTCCAACGCAATGACCCAAACGGATACGGATTCTGTCCACATTTTGTCCGTTTAGGTCGCATATCCGCCTAGCGGACATGAGGCGGACGGGGGCTGGCGGTGGATGAACCCAACGCAAGGTCAAAAAGCGGACACGCAAAGGAGCGGAGGAGGAGTCCTCGACGGAGGCGCTGCTGGCCTGGAGCTACGGCGGGAGCTCGTCCTCTACCTCCCACAGGGCCACCTCGACCACCTCGGTGCTGTGCCCGCGCCGTCGTCGCCCGGCCCCAAGCTCGCTCCGCCGCGCCCGGCCCGAGCTCACTGTGCCGTGGCCCAGGTGTGGCGCGGCAAGGAGCCCGACGGCGACTGACCCCACGGCGGCCAGCCGACAGTGGATAGACACGCCAATGGCGACCCCGCGCCCGGCGAACACGGTGACCTGGACCGCGGCGAGCGCGAACCCGCCGTCCCCACTCCCCTCAACCACCGGAAGCCGCGACACGAGCGAGTAGAGCTGGGCGACGTCCCGGGGCCCGTCGCCGGAGAGCTCGTCAAAATCATCCTCGCTCTCGGCGACGGTGAGCTGGACGGTGTCACCGCCCCCTCCTCCCGCGGGTAAGAAGAACTCGTACCTGGCGCCATCCGGGCAGGGTCGGACGCGGCAGGGGAGCGGGTAGAAGTCCCGCAGCGCGGCGGAGAGGGAGGAGATCCAGCGCAGCACGGGCCGGTGAAGATCCAGGGCAAGTCGAAGAAGGTGAGCGGCAGCGCGCGGCCGCCCCCGCCGGCCTCCGCTGCGACGGCGAGCGTGTCGAGGACCCTGGTGGCCATGGGAGGGAGCTCGATTCCCTCCCCGAGCTCTGGTCCAGGAACGCCGCGCCCGGCCCCGAGCTCGCCGCCGCCGTAGTTAGCTTCTGCGGCCCTCGGTTTGTGGGAAGAAAAGGGGAAGGCGCGGGTCGCTGGTTTGTGTGGCCATGGCGGACACGAGAGGCCACCAGGCGGATGGGAGCGGACGATGGGAGCGCTCGCTTTTGTCCGCCGCGGACCCATTTGTTTCCATATTTGCGTTCAATTTGGGTCCGGGACGGACAGTAAGCGGACAGCGGGCGGACACCATGTCTATTTGGGTCGCTTCGTTGGGCCTTCTTTTCTGTCCGGATGATCCAAACGGATAAAATGGGTCGCCCCATTGGAGTTGCTCTGATGTGGCATTCGTGTTTTGGCATGATGGTTTAACGACTTACGTTCAATGGATGTTCATGTGTGTCTTATGCCCGCAAAAAATAAAAGGGTGTCTTGACAGCGATAATATTATTGGTGTTACTGTGATTGTCATGTTGTATAGTGCTCTTGTTTTACTATTTAAGATGTCAACACGGACATCCTCGGCCAAGGATCAGTCTTTCTTCTCTGTCCCCGTGGAGCAAAAGCGCTCCTGTCACCCACCTCGTATCTCAGCGTCAGGGTTGTTTTCTTCTCGTCCCGGACCCTTGACAGCTATTTGTTCCTCGTGAGGAGACCCGCACCGGCTGTCAGAACCACCTAGTGATGCATGTGTGTAAGCCTAAAGGCTTGAGGCCGAAAGCAAAAAAACAGTGGCAGCGGGATGACAACGTCGACCGGGGCTTGGGTTGCTCCTTGGTGAGGGTGGACTATCGAGGCGATGAGCAATGTGGCAGGGTCAATGCCATAGCTTGAGATGACTAGGCATCATGCATGGGAAAGGGAGGAAAAAGGAAGTAGTGATCACAAGCAACGTATGAATGTGAAGTGTGACTGTGCGTGGATTCATGGGGATTCAGAGTTTGGTTACTGGTCTCGATGGGCTTTGTGGGAATCATATCCAATCTGTACGCACTTTTACGGGGTTTCATGGGGTTCAGGTACGGTGGACAATAGGCCCCATGCGTATGTGGCCATTTGGTGGTCTTTTCTCTGTTTCTTGTATACTTATCCAGCAGAATCCTCTTTATTGTTGAACTTTCAACTTTTGTATGGACATGATGTTGGCCTTATTTATAGAATGGGGCGAAAGGCTATTTCCACAATGGACCCACGAAACCCCGACAAGGAAACATTTGGACATCAACAACCCCTCAGGGAGCAAAATGAGCCCAAACCATCCCTAATAGAGCAATTCCCCGTCGAGGACCGAGTAATCAGGCTTGCTTTGCCATCTTCATTCATTATTGTTGTGCTTTTGGTCATCTTCCTTGACGCCACGGTAACATAAAGGCGGTTTGATGACCTGCAATTCAAAGGGAGAGCCCCAACGATCTTAGGATTCCATAGTGGGCAACTCATGCATGTTCTTCGAAGTCATTTAGGAAAATCCAAGATGTGCATGTTGATCTTATCTACCAAATCCTATAAAAGCCGAGATGTGAAAAAGGTTTGGATAAAGGGACGACGTCTCACATGAATGTTTTTTTAACACAGTACAAACGCAAGTGATTCTATACACGTGCATACATTCACCCCTATGAACGCACACACGCACACCCTACCCCTATGAGCATCTATGTTGATGTATATTTTCATTTATTGGATTATTTTCATAATTATTTATGTTCCTTTAATTTAATTTAGGTTGCTTAGTTAATCGATAAAATCAGACTGTCTGTATGTGGTCATCAAGGGCATCGCCATGAAGTTAGTTTTTCACCCTCATATTGATTCTATTTTGTTGCCCCTCGTGGTTATTCCGACCCCAATAGGTGGAAGAGGCAACATGTTGGATGTGTTTTTAGTTCTAGACTTTCAAGATTTCTATTTGGCATGACGCCACCATGCATGACGTTGGGGGTAGTGACTCAATGAACAAGAGCCTCTCAACTCTATTTGAGTATGTGTGGTGATGCTTTATAGTGTTGGTGTGGAGCTAGTGGAGTTAGAGCATCCCAATAGACGGTCCAAATGTAAAAATACCTAACTTTTGGATCGTCTGGGGCAAAAAACGCTGCTCCAATAAATGGTCCATATGCAAACAAAATTGAACCGTTGCCTCCTCGTGATGTAAAATACAACACCTCGCGGTGTAAATATACATCACGAGATGTATCTGGTCCAAAACTAGCCGCCACCCGCGAACGCCCAACCACCACTTCATTTCCTTTCCCGCCCGCCCGCGACCCTCCTGGCGGCCGCCGCCCCCCGCCGTCCGGCGCCGCCATGGCCGATGCCGACGACCCCGCCGCCTTCTCCGCCGCCGCCGCAGCTGGTGGGCTGACCCACGTGGCCGCCGCCGCTGCCATCTCGCCCGCAACCGCGGCCATGCCGCCCCCCGCGCCCGCCGGCCCGGATTGACGCCGCCCCGGCCGGTGGCCACCGCGCAGGCGGCGAAGCCGGCGAAGGGACGAGGAGGCAGCGTCAAACGGCCGACCAACCGCAGCCACAACCCGGCCGACAGTTCTACGCGGCCGGCGAAGGTCTCTAAGGAGACCGCGGCGGCTCGGGGCGACGACTCGCAGACGGTGCGGCCGGCAGCCTCCTCCAGCAGCCACACATCCATTCCTCAACCTCCCCCGCCGCCACCGCCGGCCATGGAGGAAGATGTGGCCACGCCGATGGCCACCGCCTCCAACATGTTCGACGAAATGTCGCAAAGGTATACATTTTGCGGTTGTGCTCCCGTTTGTGCTCTCATTTGTTGTTTCAAATTTTTTGTGTTCTTAATTGTTTGTGCATGCAATTGTAGTGTTGATGATGAAGCTTTCATGCACGCAACAAATGTGGCAAATGATGATTACATATATGAGTCACAAGAATATGAAACCCAATATGATGATGACAATCTTGATGTGGACGATGAGGGCTTCATTGTCAAGGGAAGAAGTGGAAATTATAGCACCGCGGAGGATGTGTTGATATGCATCGCTTGGAAGAAAATCTCTCAAGATGCAAGCATTGGAAGCGACCAAATGGTGAGCACCTATTGGAAACACATCAAGGAGTATTTCGATGAGCGCAACATGCTACCTCTTGAGCACTGCGTTGGATTTCCCCGAAAAGGAGAGGATGATGCAGCAAAGTAGCGTAAGTATTTCCCTCAGTTTTTGAGAACCAATGTATCAATCCAGTAGGAGGCCACGCGCAAGTCCCTCGTACCTACACAAAAACAATAGCTCCTCGCAACCAACGCGATTAGGGGTTGTCAATCCCTTCATGGTCACTTACGAGAGTGAGATCTGATAGAGATGATAGATAATATTTTTGGTATTTTTGGTATAGAGATGCAAAGTAAAAAGTAAAAGGCAAAAGTAAAAGCAAAGCAATAATAAAGTGACGGAGATTGATATGATGAGAGTAGACCCGGGGCCATAGGTTTCACTAGTGGCTTCTCTCAAGAGCATAAGTATTCTACGGTGGGTGAACAAATTACTGTTGAGCAATTGACAGAATTGAACATAGTTATGAGAATATCTAGGTATGATCATGTATATAGGCATCACGTCCGAGATAAGTAGACTGAATTCTGCCTGCATCTACTACTATTACTCCACTTATCAACCGCTATCCAGCATGCATCTAGAGTATTAAGTTAAAAACAGAGTAACGCTTTAAGCAAGATGACATGATGTACAGGGATAAATTCATGCAATATGATATAAACCCCATCTTGTTATCCTTGATGGCAACAATACAATACGTGCCTTGCTGCCCCTTCTGTCACTGGGAAAGGACACCGCAAGATTGAACCCAAAGCTAAGCACTTCTCCCATGGCAAGAAAAACCAATCTAGTAGGCCAAACCAAACTGATAATTCAAAGAGACTTGCAAAGATAACCAATCATACATAAAAGAATTCAGAGAAAATTCAAATATTATTCATAGTAGACTTGATCATAAACCCACAATTCATCGGTCTCAACAAACACACCACAAAAAGAAGATTACATCGAATAGATCTCCACGAGAGAGGGGGAGAACATTGTATTGAGATCCAAAAAGAGAGAAGAAGCCATCTAGCTAATAACTATGGACCCGAAGGTCTGAGGTAAACTACTCACACTTCATCGGAGAGGCTATGATGATGTAGAAGCCCTCCGTGATGACGGCCCTCTCCGGCGGAGCTCCGGAACAGGCCCCAAGATGGGATCTCGTGGATACAGAAAGTTGCGGCGGTGGAATTAGGTTTTTGGCTCCGTATCTGATCGTTTGGGGGTACGTAGGTATATATAGGAGGAAGGAGTACGTCGGTGGAGCATTGAGGGGCCCACGAGGAAGGGGGCGCCCCCACCCTCATGACCGCCTCTTTGATTCCTTGGAGTAGGGTCCAAGTCTCTTGGATCACGTTCCCGAAGGTTTCATTCCGTTTGGACTCCGTTTGATATTCCGTTTCTTCGAAACACTGAAATAGGCAAAAAAACAGCAATTCTGGGCTGGGTGATACGTCTCCAACATATCTATAATTTTTGATTGCTCCATGCTACATTATCTACTGTTTTGGACTATATTGGGCTTTATTTTCCACTTCTATATTATTTTTGGGACTAACCTATTAACCAGAGGCCAAGCCCAAAATTGCTGTTTTTTGCCTATTTCAGTATTTCGGAGAAATAGAATATCAAACGGAGTCCAAACGGAATGTAACCTTCGGGAACGTGATTTTCTCACCGGACGTGATCCAGGAGACTTGGATCCTACTCCAAGGAGTCAAAGAGGCGGTCACGAGGGTGGGGGGCGTGCCCCCCTGCCTCGTGGGCCCCTCGGTGCTCCACCGACGTACTCCTTCCTCCTATATATACCTATGTACCCCCAAACGATCAGATACGGAGCCAAAAACCTAATTCCACCGCCGCAACTTTCTGTATCCACGAGATCCCATCTTGGGGCCTGTTCCGGAGCTCCGCCGGAGAGGGCCGTCATCACGGAGGGCTTCTACATCATCATAGCCCTCCGATGAAGTGTGAGTAGTTTACCTCAGACCTTCGGGTCCATAGTTATTAGCTAGATGGCTTCTTCTCTCTTTTTGGATCTCAATACAATGTTCTCCCCCTCTCTTGTGGAGATCTATTCGATGTAATCTTCTTTTTGCGGTGTGTTTGTTGAGACCGATGAATTGTGGGTTTATGATCAAGTCTATCTATGAATAATATTTGAATCTTCTCTGAATTCTTTTATGTACAATTGGTTATCTTTGCAAATCTCTTCGAATTATAAGTTTGGTTTGGCCTACTAGATTGGTTTTTCTTGCCATGGGAGAAGTGCTTAGCTTTGGGTTCAATCTTGCGGTGTCCTTTCCCAGTGACAGAAGGGGCAGCAAGGCACGTATTGTATTGTTGCCATCGAGGATAACAAGATGGGGTTTCTATCATATTGCATGAAACTATCCATCTACATCATGTCATCTTGCTTAAGGCGTTACTCTGTTTTTAACTTAATACTCTAGATGCATGCTGGATAGCGGTCGATGAGTGGAATAATAGTAGTAGATGCAGGCAGGAGTCGGTCTACTTGGCTCGGACGTGAAGCCTATATACATGATCATACCTAGATATTCTCATAACTATGCTCAATTCGGTCAATTTCTCAACAGTAATTTGTTCACCCACCGTAGAATACTTATGCTCTTAAGAGAAGCCACTAGTGAAACCTATGGCCCCCGGGTCTATTCTCATCATATCAATCTCCATCACTTTATTATTGCTTTGCTTTTACTTTTGCCTTTTACTTTTTACTTTGCATCTCTATACCAAAAATACCAAAAATATTATCTATCATCTCTATCAGATCTCACTCTCGTAAGTGACCGTGAAGGGATTGACAACCCCTAATCGCGTTGGTTGCAAGGAGCTATTGTTTTTGTGTAGGTACGAGGGACTTGCGCATGGCCTCCTACTGGATTGATACCTTGGTTCTCAAAAACTGAGGGAAATACTTACGCTACTTTGCTGCATCATCCTCTCCTCTTCGAGGAAATCCAACGCAGTGCTCAAGAGGTGGCACTGGGCCTCCGGTTAATAGGTTAGTCCCAAAAATAATATAAAAGTGGAAAATAAAGCCCAATATAGTCCAAAACAGTAGATAATATAGAATGGAGCAATCAAAAATTATAGATACGTTGGAGACGTATCAGGCATCCCCAAGCTTAATTCCTGCTCATCCTCGAGTAGGTAAATGATAAAAAGAGAATTTTTGATGCGGAATGCTACTTGGCATAATTTCAATGTAAATCTTCTTAATTGTGGTATGAATATTCAGATCCAAAATATTCAAGACAAAAGTTCATGTTGACATAAAAATAATAATACTTAAAGCATACTAACAAAGCAATTATGTCTTCTCAAAATATCATGGCCAAAGAAAGTTATCCCTACAAAATCATATAGTCTGGCTATGCTCTATCTTCACCACACAAAGTATTTAAATCATGCACAACCCCGATGACAAGCCAAGCAATTGTTTCATACTTTAACATTTTCAAAACTTTTTCGATCTTCACGCAATACATGAGCGTGAGCCATGGATATAGCACTATATGTGGAATAGAATGGTGGTTGTGGAGAAGACAAAAAGAGGGGAACATAGTCTCACATCAACTAGGCGTATGAACGGGCTATGGAGATGCCCATCAATAGATATCAATGTGAGCGAGTAGGGATTGCCATGCAACGGATGCACTAGAGCTATAAGTATATGAAAGCTCAACAAAAGAAACTAAGTGGGTGTGCATCCAACTCGCTTGCTCACGAAGACCTAGGGCATTTGAGGAAGCCCATTGGAATATACAAGCCAAGTTCTATAATGAAAAATTCCCACTAGTATATGAAAGTGACAAAATGAGAGACTCTCTATCATGAAGATCACGGTGCTACTTTGAAGCACAAGTTTGGTAAAAGGATAGTAACATTGTCCCTTCTCTCTTTTTCTCTCATTTTTTTATTTGGGCCTTTTTTATGGCCTCTTTTCTCTTTTTTTTTTCATCCGGAGTCTCATCCCGACTTGTGGGGGAATCATAGTCTCCATCATCCTTTCCTCACTTGGGACAATGCTCTAAAAAATGATGATCATCACACTTTTATTTTTCTTACAACTCAACAATTACAACTCAATACTTAGAACAAAATATGACTATATGAATGCCTCCGGTGGTGTACCGGGATATGCAATGAATCAAGAGTGACATGTATGAAAGAATTATGAACGGTGGCTTTGCCACAAATACGATGTCAACTACATGATCATGCTAGCAATATCACAATGATGGAGCGTGTCATAATAAACGGAACGGTGGAAAGTTGCATGGCAATATATCTCGGAATGGCTATGGAAATTCCATGATAGGTAGGTATGGTGGCTGTTTTGAGGAAGGTATATGGTGGGTGTATGATAACGGTGAAAGGTGCGTGGTATTAGAGAGGCTAGCAATGGTGGAATGATGGGAAAACGTGCGTATAATCCATGGACTCAACATTAGTCATAAAGAACTCATATATTTATTGCAAAAATTTAGAAGTTATCAAAGCAAAGTATCACGCGCATGGGGATAGATTGGTAGGAAAAGACCATCGCTCGTCCCCGACTGCCACTCATAAGGAAGACAATCAATAAATAAATCATGCTCCGACTTCATCACATAACGGTTCACCATATGTGCATGCTACGGGAATCACAAACTTTAACACAAGTATTTTTCTCAAATTCACAACTACTCAACTAGCATGACTCTAATATCACCATCTTCATATCTCAAAACAATGATCAAGCATCAATCTTTTCTTAGTATTCAACGCACTCAAAAGAAAGTTTCACAAATCTTGAATACCAAGCATATTATTATTATTAAGCAATTTACCATGCTATTAAAGACTCTCAAAATAATCTAAGTGAAGCATGAGAGATCAATAGTTTCTTTAAAACAAATCCACCACCTTGCTCTAAAAGATCTAAGTGAAGCACATAGAGCAAAATTATAAAGCTCAAAAGATATAAGTGAAGCACTAGAGCAAAACTATACAGCTCAAAAGATATAAGTGAAGCACATAGAGTATTCTATCAAATTCCAAATCATGTATGGCTCTCTCAAAAGGTGTGTACAGAAAGGATGATTATGCCACACTAACAAACAAAGACTCAAATAATACAAGACGCTCCAAGCAAAACACATATCATGTGGTGAATAAAAATATAGCTCCAAGTAAAATTACCGATGGAAGTAGACGAAAGAGGGGATGCCTTCCGGGGCACCCCCAAGCTTTGAATTTTTGGTGTCCTTAGATTATCTTGGGGGTGCCATGGGCATCCCCAAGCTTAGGCTCTTGCCACTCCTTGTTCCATAATCCATCAAAAGAATTCACCCAAAACATGAAAACTTCACAACACAAAACTCAATAGAAATCTCATGAGCTCCGTTAGCGAAAGAAAACAAAAGACCACTTCAAGGTACTGTAATGAACTCATTCTTTATTTATATTAGTGTTAAACCTACTGTATTCCAACTTCTCTATGGATTATAAACTATTTTACTAGCCATATAGTCATCAAAATAAGCAAACAACACACGAAAAACAGAATCTGTCAAAAACAGAACAGTCTGTAGTAATCTGTAATTAACGCAAACTTCTAGAACTCCAAACAATCTACCAAAATAGGAAGACCTAGAAATTTTTTTTATTGATCAGCAGCAATTGGAATCAGTATTTTATCACGTTCTGGTGTTTTTTAACAATTCGGGCACTGAGCACAAAGTTTCTGGAAATTACAGCAAGATCAAATAACTATCATCCAAGAAGATCCTATAGGTCTAACTTGGCACAAACACTAATTAAAAAATAAAACCACATCTAAACAGAAGGTAGATGGATTATTTATTCCTCAACAGAAGAAAAAAAACAAAAAACTAAAAATAAAATTGGGTTGCCTCCCAACAAGCGCTATCGTTTAACGCCCCTAGCTAGGCATAAAAGCAAGGATAGATCTAGGTATTGCCATCTTTGGTAGGCAATCCATAAGTGGCTCTCATGATAGATTCATATGTTAATTTTATTTTCTATCTAGGTAAGTGTTCCATGCCCTTTTTTAATGGAAATTGGAATCTAATATTCCCTTCCTTCATATCAATAATTGCACCAATCGTTCTAAGGAAAGGTCTACCAAGAATAAAAGGGCAAGAAGGATTGCAATCTATATCAAGAACGATAAAATCTATGGGCACATAATTCCTATTTGCAACAATAAGAACATCATTAATTCTTCCCATAGGTTTCTTAATAGTGGAATCCGCAAGATGCAAGTTTAGAGAGCAATCATCAAAATCACGGAAATCTAGCAAATCACACATAGTTTTGGGAATAGTAGAGACACCAGCACCCAAATCACATAAAGCATAAAACTCATGATCTTTAATTTTAATTTTAATAGTAGGTTCCCACTCATCATAAAGGTTTCTAGGGATAGAAACTTTCAACTTAAGTTTTTCTTCATAAGATTGCATCAAGGCATCAACGATATGTTCGGTAAAGGCTTTATTTTGACTATAAGCATGAGGAGAATTTAGCACGGATTGCAACAAGGAAATACAATCAATTAAAGAGAAACTTTCATAATTAAATTCCTTGAAATCCAATATAGTGGGTTTATCAACATCTAGGGTTTTATTTCTTTCAATCCCACTTTCATCAATTTCATCATCAAGATCTAAATACTCCGAATTTTTGGAACGCCTTCTAGGTAAAGGAAGATCATATTCAGTTTCATCAATATTCATATTGCAAAACAAAGATTTAATAGGGGACACATCAATAACTTTTAGATCTTCATCTTGATTTTCATAGGAATTGGAAGAACACGCTTTAATAAAGGCATCTTTCGTAGCACGCATCCTAGCAGTTCTTTCCTTGCACTCATCAATGGAAATTCTCATGGCTTTGAGAGACTCATTGATATCATGCTTAGGAGGAGTAGATCTAAGCTTTAAAGAATCAACCTCAAGAGAAATTCTATCAACGTTCCTAGCCAAATCATCAATCTTAAGCAATTTCTCTTCAAGCAAAGCATTAAAATTCTTTTGTGAATTCATAAACTCTTTAACACTATTCTCAAATTCAGAGGGCATCTTATTAAAATTTCCATAAGAGTTGTTGTAGGAATTTCCATAATTATTAGAAGGATTACTAGGATAAGGCCTAGGATTAAAATTCCCTCTATACGCGTTGTTACCAAAATTATTCCTACCAAAAAAATTCACATCCATAGATTCATTATTATTCTCAATCAAAGTAGACAAAGGCATATCATTAGGATCAGAAGAAACACTCTTAGTAGCAAACAATTTCATAAGTTCATCCATCTTTCCACTCAAAACATTAATTTCTTCTATCACATGCACTTTTTTATTAGTAGATCTTTCAGTGTGCCATTGAGAATAATTAACCATAATATTATCTAGGAGTTTAGTATCATCTCCAAAAGTGATTTCCATAAAAGTGCCTCCCGCGGCCGAATCTAAAAGATTTCTAGAAGCAAAATTCAATCCAGCATAATTTTTTTGTATAATCATCCACAAATTCAAACCATGAGTAGGGCAATTACGTATCATTAATTTCATTCTCTCCCAAGCTTGTGCAACATGTTCATGATCAAGTTGCTTAAAATTCATAATGTCGTTTCTAAGAGAGATGATCTTAGCGGGATGAAAATATTTAGAGATAAAAGCATCTTTGCACTTGTTCCAAGAATCAATACTATTTTTAGGCAAAGACGAAAACCAAGCTTTAGCACGATCTCTAAGCGAAAAGGAAATAGCTTCAATTTAACAATATCATTATCGACATCTTTCTTCTTTTGCATATCACATAAATCAATGAAGCTATTCAGATGAGTAGCGGCATCTTCACTAGGAAGGCCAGCGAATTGATCTTTCATAACAAGATTCAACAAAGCAGTATTGATTTCACAAGATTCAGTATTGGCAAGAGGAGCAATCGGAGTGCTAAGGAAATCATTATTGTTGGTATTGGTGTAGTCACACAATTTGGTATTATCTTGAGCTATCGCGACAAACAAGCAATCCAACACATGAGCAAACAAAAGGCAAGCAAACAAAGGCAAACGGAAAAGAGAGGAGGAGAAAGGGAAAGAGAGGGCGAATAAAACGGCAAGGGTGAAGTGGGGGAGAGGAAAACAAGAGGCAAATGGCAACTAATGTAATGCGGGAGATAGGGATTGTGATGGGTACTTGGTATGTTGACTTTTGCGTAGACTCCCCGGCAACGGCGCCAGAAATTCTTCTTGCTACCTCTTGAGCACTGCGTTAGATTTCCCCGAAGAGGAGAGGATGATGCAGCAAAGTAGCATAAGTATTTCCCTCAGTTTTTGAGAACCAAGGTATCAATCCAGTAGGAGGCCACGCGCAAGTCCCTCATACCTACACAAAAACAATAGCTCCTCACAACCAACGCGATTAGGGGTTGTCAATCCCTTCATGGTCACTTACGAGAGTGAGATCTGATAGAGATGATAGATAATATTTTTGGTATTTTTGGTATAGAGATGCAAAGTAAAAAGAAAAAGGCAAAAGTAAAAGAAAAGCAATAATAAAGTGATGGAGATTGATATGATGAGAATAGACCCGGGGTCCATAGGTTTCACTAGTGGCTTCTCTTAAGAGCATAAGTATTCTACGGTGGGTGAACAAATTACTGTTGAGAAATTGACAGAATTGAGCATAGTTATGAGAATATCTAGGTATGATCATGTATATAGGTATCACGTCCGAGACAAGTAGAACGACTCCTGCCTGCATCTACGTACTACTATTACTCCACTCATCGACCGCTATCCAGCATGCATCTAGAGTATTAAGTTAAAAATAGAGTAACGCTTTAAGCAAGATGACATGATGTGCAGGGATAAATTCATGCAATATGATATAAACCCCATCTTGTTATCCTCGATGGCAATAATACAATACGTGCCTTGCTGCCCCTTCTGTCACTGGGAAAGGACACCGCAAGATTGAACCCAAAGCTAAGCACTTCTCCCATGGCAAGAAAAACCAATCTAGTAGGCCAAACCAAACTGATAATTCGAAGAGACTTGCAAAGATAACCAATCATACATAAAATAATTCAGAGAAGATTCAAATATTATTCATAGATAGACTTGATCATAAACCCACAATTCATCGGTCTCAACAAACACACCGCAAAAAGAAGATTACATCAAATAGATCTCCACGAGAGAGGGGGAGAACATTGTATTGAGATCCAAAAAGAGAGAAGAAGCCATCTAGCTAATAACTATGGACCCGAAGGTCTGAGGTAAACTACTCACACTTCATCGGAGAGGCTATGATGATGTAGAAGCCCTCCATGATGACGCCCCTCTCCGGCGGAGATCCGGAACAGGCCCCAAGATGGGATCTCGTGGATACAGAAAGTTGCGATGGTGGAATTAGGCTTTTGGCTCCGTATCTAATTGTTTGGGGGTACGTAGGTATATATATAGGAGGAAGGAGTACGTCGGTGGAGCACCGAGGGGCCCACGAGGCAGGGGTCGCGCCCTAGGGGGGCACCCCCCCACCCTTGTGACCGCCTCTTTGATTCCTTGGAGTAGGGTCCAAGTCTCCTGGATCACGTTCGGTGAGAAAATCACGTTCCCAAAGGTTTCATTCCGTTTGGACTCCGTTTGATATTCCGTTTCTTCGAAACACTGAAATAGGCAAAAAACAGCAATTCTGGTCTGGGCCTCCGGTTAATAGGTTAGTCCCAAAAATAATATAAAAGTGGAAAATAAAGCCCAATATAGTCCAAAACAGTAGATAATATAGCATGGAGCAATCAAAAATTATAGATACGTTGGAGACGTATCACAACACAAGTGGTATCTTCCGTTCGAGCGACTCTCTACGCCAACGCTGGTCCACCATCAACGCCGAATGCTCAAAGTGGGCCGGTCGCTTGTCAAACATTGCTCGCATGAACCCAAGTGGTTGCGGTGATAGTGATTCGGTAAATATTTCCTCTTCGTCCATGCTTTGTCAAATATTTCCTCTTTGTTTAACATGTTGATGATGATATGTTTTATTGTAGAAAATGATTGCACAAGGATTGATTCGGGAGAGGAACATGAAAGGCGAGAAGAAGAAAAGGAAAGGAAAAGCTTTCACTTTTCATCATTTCTACAAAGAGCTCAAGGATGTGGAGAAGTGGAAAACTAGAGAGACTTTTGAACCGTCGAAGAAGAAGAGTGTGTTGGTTGAGGATGAAGAAGATGTCGACAATGAGGAGACGAGCCCCACTCCTCACTCTACGACAAAATCGTATAGGCCTGATGGAAACAAGAAAGCGAAGGGAACCAAGGCCGGAGACAATGATCTCAAGGAAGGATTTGATGCCATTGTCACGGCAAGGAAAGAGTATGCCAAAGAGAAAAGAATGTTGAAGCTCAAGGAAATAGAGGAGAGGAGTGAGGCCGAGCAGCGAAGGGCGGCGGCCGAGGAGAAGAGGGCGGCAGCCGAGGAGAGGTTGGCCGCGACCGAGGAGAGGAAGGTGGACCTAGAGGAGAAGAAGGCCGCGGCCGACGAGAGGAAGATGGTAGAAGAGAGGACACTCAAGTTTATGTTTGTGGACACATCAACTCTTGATGCCAAGGCAAAGGCATATGTTGAACTTTGTCGCGATGAAATGCTCATGAAGAAGCAAATGCTCATGAGGCAAATGATGATGGGAGGAGGCATGGGAGGTGCCATGGGAGGAGGCATGGGAGATGCCATGGGTGGTGCCATGGGTGGTGCCATGGGAGGTGCCATGGGTGGTTACATGAACATGATTGGAGGTTCCATGAGTGGTGCATTTGGCGGAAACATGGGAGGTGGCTTCGGTGGCAACATGGGAGGTGGCTTTGGCGGCATGGGAGGTGCTTTTGCCGGCAACATGATGGGTGGCTTGGGAGGTGGCTATGGCGGCAACATGAGTGGCGTTGGAGGTGGATATGGCGGCAACATGGGACGCAATGAAGATGGTTCCGGTGGTGCTCACGGCAATGAGAGTTCACCGCTTGTTGAGAACGTCGACAAAGACGGTGGTGGAGATGATGATCGTATCACGGTTCACAACACCGGTGGTGTTGATGACCCGCATGAGTAATATTAATGTGCATTTCAATTTCTAGGGCCAAAAATTCTAATTGAGACGATGCTCTTTTGGTAGACGAATTTGATACTATGATGGTGATGCACTTTTGATTAAAACTATGATGATGCACTTTATTTTCAAATTTTAGTTGCAATTTCAATGCAAAACCGCGGCTGAACAGTGGCTGGCAGCAGCCGCGCGGCCGTTTTCATATTTTTTTTCATCTTCATTTTGGACCATCTATTGGAGTTGCAAATTTGGATCATCTGTTGGACTTGAGCTTTTTTCAGAGCTCCAAAACGCACTTTTTGGCGGTTCAAATTTTAGATCTCCGGTTTTGGACCGCCAAATTTTGGACCATCTATTGGAGATGCTCTTAGAGTTTGACGAGCGAGCCATTGTTTAAGTGGTTTGTCCCATTTTCTTCTTCTTCTCTTGGCAATGGTGGTATATGTGTCTTCTTCTATATTATGTTTTGCTAAAAGAAACTAGAAATTCGAGATAAAAGGGGGCTAATCGTCTCATGTAATGTTAGGAGGGGCAAATCAATTCAATGTACTAATTTCTTATGATAAGAGGACAATTAGGAAGCAAGTATACATGTATGTGTGAGAGCTTGGGCAAAAATCATTGCCAAGATGATGGCCTCCCGGCTTGCTCCTTTCATGAACGAGCTCACCTCCCAAGCTCAGAGTGCTTTTATCAAGACAAGGATCATCCACACAACTTCCTTTTTTGTTCACAACTATGCTCGTAGGCTCTAGCACACAAAAACTTGGCCCTGTTGTGCAAGCTCAACATCAAGAAAGCCTTTGGCTATGTCAGCTAAGAGTACATGTTTGACCTATTGCGGCGGTTGGGTTTTCCTTCGCGTTTCAGAGATTTGCTTGCTGCATTATGGTGTTCTGCCTCGTCCAGAGTCATCCTTAGTGGGATCCCGGGTCAGCCTCTCGCTCATGGACGTTGCTTGCATTAGGGCGACCCATTGTCGCCCCTCCTCTTCATGCTCGCCATTAATCACCTGCAGCACATTCTTGAGATTGCCACCCGCCACGATGACTTGCATCGGCTGCGTGGGAGTCGCCCTTTCCCGCGCACCTCGCTCTATGTCGATGATGCCGCCATCTATTGTTGATCGGAATGATGTAGAATTTCTGAAAAGCATAAAGGGTTGTTTGAAAGGAGTTTTTCAAAGGAAGATATGGGTAAAGCTGCTTACATATTGGGCAACAAGATCTATAGAGATAGATCAAGACGCCTGATAAGACTTTCACAGGGCACATACCTTAACATGATTTTGAAGAAGTTCAAAATGGATCAGTCCAAGAAGGAGTTCTTGCCTGAGTTGTAAGGTGTGAAGCTGAGTAAGACTCAAAGCTCGACCACAGCAGAAGAAAGAAAAATGGCGAAGGTCGTCCCCTATGCCTCAGCCATAGGCTCTATACGGTATGCCATGCTATGTACCACACCTAATGCATGCCTTGCCACATGTCTGGTAAGGGGGGTACAAGAGTGATCCAGGAGTGGATCACTGGATAGCGGTCAAAATTATCCTTGGAGGAATAAGGAAATGTGTCTCAGTTATGGAGGTGATAAAGAGTTTAGTGTAAAGGGTTACGTCGATGCAAGCTTTAACACCTATCCGGATGACTCTGAGTAGCAAACCAGATACGTATAGTGGAGCAACCATTTGCTCCAAGTGAAGCGTGGTAGCAGCATCTACAATATGACATAGAGATTTGCGAAGTACATGCGGATCTGAATGTTGCAGACCTGTTGACTAAAACCTCTCTCACAAGCATAACATGATCAAACCCCAGAACTCATTGAGTGTTAATCACATGGTGATGTGGACTAGAGTTATTGACTCTAGTAAACTCTTTGGATGTTAGTCACATGGTGATGTGAACTATGAGTGTTAATCACATGGCAATGTGAACTAGATTATTGACTCTAGTGCAAGTGGGAGACTGTTGGAAATATGGCCTAGAGGAAATAATAAATTAGTTATTATCATATTTCCCTGTTCACGACAATCGTTTATTATATATCCATGCTAGAATTGTATTGATCGGAAACTCAAATACATGTGTGGATACATAGACAACAACGTGTCCCTAGTGAGCCTCTACTAGACTAGCTCGTTGATCAAAGATGGCTATGGTTTCCTAGCCATGGACATGAGTTGTCATTTGATAACGGGATCACATCATTAGGAGAATGATGTGATGGACAAGACCCAAACTATAAACGTAGCATGTGGTCGTGTCAAGTTTATTGATATCGTTTTTTGCATGTCAAGTATATGTTCCTATGACCATGAGATCATGCAACTCACTGACACCGGAGGAGTACCTTGTGTGTACCAAACGTTGCAACATAACTGGAAGACTATAAAGGTGCTCTACAGGTATGTTCGAGGGTGTCTGTTGAGTTGGCATGGATCAAGACTGGGATTTGTCACTCCGTATGACGGAGATGTATCTCAGGGCCCACTCGGTAATACAACATAACAACAAGCTTACAAGCAATGTGACCAATGAGTTAGTCACGGGATCTTGTATCACAGAATGAGTAAAGAGACTTGCCGGTAATGAGATTGAACTAGGTATGGAGATACCGAAAATCGAATCTCCGACAAGTAACATACCGATAGACAAAGGGAACTACATATGGGATTAGCTGAATCTTTGACATCGAGGTTCGACCGATAAGATCTTCATTGAATATGTAGGAACCAATATGGGCATCTAGGTCCCGCTATTGGTTATTGAATGTAGAGGTGTCTCGGTCATGTTTACATGATTCTCGAACCCGTAGGGTCGCACGCTTAACGCTCGGTAGCGCTAGGGTAGTATTGATATATTAATAGTGGAAACTCCGAAGGTTGTTCGGAGTCCCGATGGGATCCAGGAGATCACGATGAGCTCTGGAATGGTCTGGAGGTAAAGATTTATATATGGGAAGTCATATTTTGGGCTCCGGAAAAAGTTTAGTTTTTCCGGTATTGTACCGGGAAGGTTCTAGAAGGTTTCGGGGGTTCCACCGTGGGGCCCAATGACCTAGGAAGGGCCCACATGGACCGAGGGGTGGGGCTATAGCCCACTTAGTCTGGCCGCCCCATTCCCCAGGGCAAATGTTGTTTAAATCTAGAGATAAGGTGTTATCTCTAAATTTAAAGGGTTGAATCTAGAGATAAGATCTTATCTCCAAGTTTAAAGGGATTTCAACCTTGTGTCCGGCCCTAGATGGGTTTTGGATGCCCTCCCCTGCCCCCTAGCCTATATATAGATGGGGGAGGTGCATGGGGGCAGCCAACCCTTCACCCTTGCCCATTGCCTCTCCCAACTCCTCTCACGTTTCACCGGTACACGCTTGGCGAAGCCCTGCCGGAGTTATGTTGCCACCACCACCACCACACCGTCGTGGTTCAGATTTCATCTACCTCCTCTCTCTCTCTCTCGCTCGCTTGCTGGATCAAGAAGGAGAGGATGTCGCCGAGCCGCACGTGTGCACCTCGGAGGTGTCGTTCGTTCAGCACTTGATCGGGGGTTTGTAGACGGATCGTGATTGGATCGCGAAGACGTTCGACTACTGATACGTCTCCAACGTATCTATAATTTTTGATTGTTCCATGATGTTATATTATCAATCTTGGATATTTTATAATCATTTTATAGTCATTTTATATCATTTTTGGTACTAAACTATTGACATAGTGCCAAGTGCCAGTTGCTGTTTTCTGCATGTTTTTTACATCGGAGGAAATCAATATCAGAAGGAGTCCAAATGCAATGAAACTTTAAGGAGATTTTTTTGGACCAGAAGGAACATAATAGGCCCTGGCTGCGCCTGGAGGGTGCCCCGAGGGAGGCACAACCCACCAGGGCGCGCCAGGAGGCCCAGACGCGCTCTGTTGGGTTGTGCCCACCTCGGATGCCCCCCAGACTGCCTCTTTGCTCTATAAATACCCCAATATTCCCAAAACCCTAGGGGAGTCGATGAAATATTCATCCAGCCGCCGCAGAGTCCAGAACCACTAGATCCAATCTAGACACCATCTCGGATGGGGTTCACCACCTCCATTGGTGGGAAAGTTTAGAGCAACGATAGATCAGGCCGGCCTAAGGGAGATAAAGTGCAAAAACATGAGATTTACATGGAGCAATGAGCGCCAAAACCCTACGTTAGTGAGCATCGACAAATTTTTTTGCAACATGGACTGGGAGGCCCTATTCCCAAACCACACTTTGACTGCGGCATCCACGGCTTGCTCGGATCACTGCCCGCTCCTGCATGCAAACGCCGCCTCGCCTCGTCGCAAAGCCAGATTCAGATTTGAGAGCTTCTGGCCTCGCTTCCCCCGTTTCCAGGAAACGGTGGCTCGGGCCTGGGAGAGGCCTGTCAACCATGACTGCCCATTTGTGAGGTTTAAGACCAAGCTTCAGAGAACCGCTTCTGACCTGAAGATATGGGGAAAGACTCTGTTCAGTGACGCAAAACTTCAGTTCCACTTGGCATCCGAGGTGGTGCTCCGTTTCGACGTGGCCCAGGAGAGAAGAGTTCTGACCCAATCTGAATTTCACCTCAGGAAGCTGCTCAAGTTGAAGATCGTTGGCCTTGCGGCACTGGAGCATGCCAGGAAAAGACAGGCCTCCCGTGTTACATGGCTGAAGGCCGGCGATGCCAAAACTGCTTTCTTTCAGGCCAAAATCAGCTCGCGAAGACGGAAAAATTCCATTCAGCAGCTGCAGGGGGACGGCCTGATCGCCACAACCCACGAAGACAAGGCGAAGATGATTCAGGAGCACTTCCAGTAGCTATTGGGGACAAGGAAAAACAGAGAATGCACGATCAACCTGCTGGTGCTGGACAGCAGTGGCCTTGACAATCCTTTCACCGAGGCTGAAATCTGGGCGGCTGTGTGTAGGGATGGCAATTTTATCCATGGATCTGGATACCCATGGATACCCGACCCGGTTGGGCAAGGGTATGGAGCACATTTCTGCCCATGGGTCCGTGGATATGGATACCCACGAACAGCTGGGTTGGGCACAGTTATAGTTTGTGCTCCATGGATATGCAATGGATACCCGTATGACATGTGGGGCCATATGCCAGTGACAGTAGAAATAACGAATCAATGGGAAATGGCAGACAATATGCAACTGGTGTCATAAGCTATATGCTGCAAAATCAACCTCTGGTATGTCACACTTAATGACTCATCGTATTACTTGTTGCCTACTTATGCATGTAGCTTATGTTGACATTTGTGAGTGAATGATGTTGAGTTAATTTGATCTTTGGGAAGGCTTCATGCTGACTTTTCTATGCCCATGGAGCTCCATGGGTATGTGGGTATCCAGCGGGCTTGGGCATGGGCACAAGTTGTGCCCATGGATAATTTGATGGATGGGAAGAGGGTAGGAAGATGGGTCATGGGTTGGATTTGGACCAGCTCCACCCGCCCCAAACCCAACCCATTGCCATCCCTAGTTGTGTGCTCGTCGCCGGCGGAGAAGCCCCCGGGGCCAGATGGGTTCTCTAGCTCCTTCTCCAAAGCTTGTTGGCTGACGATCAAGGACGATCTTGTGGTTGTTTTCAACAAGTTCCACCGCCTGGCTGCTGGGGATTTTGCGTCGCTGAACAGAGCGCTGATTGCTTTGCTCCCAAAGAAGGATGGGGCAGTCACAGTGGGAGACTTCCGGCCAATTAGCTTAATACATTCCGTGGCGAAGCTGATTGCCAAAGTCCTCTCCCTGCGCCTGTCAAAAGTCATCGATCAGCTCATCTCCCCTGCCCAAAGTGCCTTCCAAAAGAAGAAGGGAATCAATGACAGCTACCTCTTCGTTTAGAACATGGTGAGGATGCTCCACCGCAAGCACAAGCCGGCACTTCTTCTGAAGCTGGACATAGCAAAAGCGTTTGACAGCGTCCCCTGGGAGTATCTTATGGAGTTAATGCAATGACTCGGTTTCCCACCGTGGTGGAGAGATTGGGTGGCGCTGCTCCTCTCCTCGGCTTCCTCAACCTGTCTCCTCAACGGCGCGGAGGGAGCCATCATCCAGCACCAGCGTGGCTTACGGCAAGGCGATCCGCTGTCCCCTCTCCTCTTTATCCTCGCGATAGATCCTCTTCACCGCTTGATCGCCGCGGCCACGCGAGCCGGCGCCCTCGCCCCGCTCCCAACGGGTGTGGTAGGGCTGCGGGTCAGCTTATATGCGGATGACGCTGTCGTTTTCGTCAACCCAAGTAGACAGGATGTGGCTCATGGAGCTGTTGCAGGGTTTTGGCAAAGTGACGGGGCTGAACCTGAACCGGGCGAAATCGACCGTGGCACCCATCAGGTGCTCTGGCATCGACCTGCAACACGTTTTGTAGAATTTTGGCGGGCAGATCGTGGGCTTCCCCATTATATATCTCGGCATCCCGGTGTTTCTAGGCAGGATTAGACTAGTCTATCTGCAATACCTCCTAGACAGGATTAGAGCCAGACTAGCGGGATGGAAGGGTCGCCTGATGCCACTCTCGGGGCGCCGTGTGCTGGTCAGGTGCGTGCCCTCCGCGCTCCCGGCATTCGCACTTGCAGTTCTTCGGGCTCCGGCAAAATTCTTCAAGGAAGTCGACAAGGCCCGCAGGCGGTTCCTATGGGCGCAGGACGATGGGCTCGCCGGAGGCAAGTGCAAGGTCCGGTGGCAGGTGGTCGCGTCCCCGACTGATCGCGGGGGGCTGGGCGTGCCGGACCTGCAGCACTTCGCTAGAGCCCTGCGCCTCCGCTGGTTGTGGATGGCATGGACACACCCAGCCCGGCCTTGGGCGGGGCTGGGATCGCCGTGCGACGACAAGGATCGGGCGCTCTTCGCGTCGGCAACTACTGTGGCCGTGCGCAGTGGGCGACAGGCCACCTTCTGGCACTGCAATTGGCTCGGTGGTCGCCCGCTCAAGCTCCAATTCCCGGACATATTCAGGCGCTCCATCCGCAAGAACCGGAGTGTTGCCGACGCGCTTCTGGGGGATAGATCGATACTCGACCTTCAGCTCGGCGAAATCAACGACACAATCATGCTACAGTGCATCCATCTGTCTAGGGCGATTAGAGAGGCAGAAATCACGCTGCAGCCGGACATCACCGACGAGATCGCTTGGACGGGGGGCGGCGGTAGCTCTGAATACTCCGCCAGCTCCGCCTACGCCATCCAGTTCTCCGACCGCCCCACGACCTCTTTCAAGCCACTGATCTGGAAGACGTGGGCGCCGGGGCATGTCAAGATGTTCTGCTGGCTTCTCCACCATGATAAGCTGTGGTGCAACGACCGACTTCAACGTCGAGGATGGGAGAACGGATACTTCTGCGCCCTGTGCTCCAGAAGCCTAGAATCATCGGTGCACTTATTCTGGGAATGCCCGTTTGCGCGAAGGGTTTGGACGCAGGCGGCGTCCTGAAGAAGTTGCGAGGCTCTAAGGCCAGACGTGGAGACAAGCGGGAGATCCACCACTGAGATCGTCACCTCCCTGGTGCTTCGGTCTCCTCCGGCCGCTCGGCGAGGGGTGCAATCCTTGATGGGAATGACTCTCTGGCGAATTTGGCTTAAACGCAACGCATGCACTTTCAGAGGCGCCACGCCGCGAGTTTCAGATGTAATTAGCGAGATTAGGAGCGATTTGGAGCAATGGCGTTTGGCCGGAGCGGCATGTCTCGAGACCCCGTTTGGGGATTTGGTCGTGAGATAGTTCCCTAGATGTACAAGGGGAGGATCTGTTTCCTCCTCTGTTTTCTTCCTGGTCACTTGACCAAATTCTTGCAACTCTCCTCTGCTAAATCAATGAAAAGCCAGTGAAATGCTGGGTCTTTCAAAAAAAAATTATGGCTCTCTAGGAGAGGATGGCCTCCGTTCAGCTGCATGATCACACTCCTGACGCAATCGTCAGGACGCTCAATATCTCCGGCGTCTATGATGCCGCCTTGTCATACCGGGCCCAGTTTGACGACCTTGCTCCTACAACTACGAACCCGTTGGTGTCGAACAACGGGGGCCCTCCTAAATGAAAGATGTTTCCATGGCTTGTGCTTCGAGATATAATATGGACAACTGACAGACTGCAACGCCAGGGTTGGCCAAATTGGGGTGATTGTCAACTTTTCAAAGTCCATGGAGAGTCGGCCGCACACATGCTCTTCACTTGCCGGTACTCCATGCGCATTTGGAGGATGATTCCATCCTGGCTTGTCTTGGAAGGCCTCCTGGAGCGTTTTTACGTTGGCCAAAGAGTGGTGGGCCTCCTTGTGCCTTCCTGGAGGCAGACGACGCCGGGCTATGTCCTCCCTTCTCCTGCTCATGGTATGGGAAATTTGGAACGAGCGCAGTACTCGTGTCCTCCATGCGGTCTCCTCCATGCCTTATGCTGTTTTTGCTGAAATCAAACAGGAGGCTTCCCTCTCGGTTTTGGCCGGTGCTAAGAACTTGAGACTTTTATGCCGTGAGAGTAGTCTCAGTTGTTTGGCACATGTGCCCTTGTTTTCTTTGCTGTAAAACTCCTTAATTAATCTGATGAGGCAAAGCTGTTTCAAAAAAAATATGTGCCCACACCCAAACAGTGGGGTGTCTCCACGTTACGAAATTCAGAAAACAGATCCACAGCAATCTAGCCAGCAGTGTTCGCTGGAGCATGTCCTTAGTTCCAGAAACTGCACTGATCAGTGTATTCAGACTAGAGCAGAAAAACAGCGTGTAAAGAGCAATCTTCATGGCAGTGTTATTATCGGGATCTCAGAGAATCTTTCCCGCTTTCAGAATTTTACACCCCAAAGGAGCAAGAACAAATATGCCTGCAATTTCTGTCAGAAATAGTTGGCATGCTGAATGTTATTAGTTATGAATTGCAATAACAACATTTGTGCTGAGCGCTGACTGGGCACTGCAAAGTTACTGACTGAGTTCCAGGGCCCAAGTGTGTCATCTTACTATCGTCAGGAATTCGGAATATTAAAACGTTACTGACAATTGCTAGCCATTTTGGTAGCTAAGTACAAAGTTTACAGCTTCATTTTGGTGATTACTGAATCCTGTTAAAAACCCGTGCATGTTTATTTTTCATAATAAGCCTCTCTGAACTATGATGGATCTACTTAAGAGTAAATTGCTAAATAGAATACCACAAATGAATCGTGCTGTTGCACATAACCAACAAACAGGATTAGAAAGGGGGACACAAAGTGCTCAACTCTCACAGCAGGAGCCACCAAATCAGTGTTCATGTCAGATGCTTCATCTAAGAGAAATGCAGAATGAAAACTAGTGTCTGCTCAAACAAGACAGCGAAAGAAAAAGAAGGCAGCTTATGTTCAAATCCTGAAAACAATGTAATGTGCAGAAGCTAGTTTTCTTCTTGTAGCGCTGTTGGATAAAATCTGAATTTTGTTCATACGTTACAAATTCATTTTCCTACTCCTTTGCCAGCACTCAAAACAACACAACTAGAAGCACTATCAGCAGCTCACAACATTACTGGCAAGAACCACTGCCTTTTCATTTATACGAAGTGCATCATCATCCAGAAAAGAAATGGAAGATCATCAACCCATAGCAAGAACCCCTACAGGTAAATGCTTCATCCAGGAAGCACCACAGAGATGAATGCCAGAAGAGCAACACTCGAACAGTTGGAGGCAACGATCCCAGCAGTTCTGAATCATAGAACCGCGAGTAACACTCAAAACAGTGCAAGTTTTAGCTAGCAGAAGAAACACAAGAGCTGATAAGTTTTCTCGACCTATATCAATCTATATGTAAAAGTAGGTGTCTAGTTCTGCTGTCATTGTGTCCGAGGCAGCCAAAATTCTGAGGAGTTGAACTGTCAGGACTCCTGCTCCGTTCTTTCTCTACTCTGCGTGGACATCCGGGTATCGCAGCCTACCATAGGCTGAATAAGCAGAAATAATGAGTCAGTTAGGCATCAGACCATTAATCAATGACAAGAACAAGTAGTCAAAACCTGAAACAATATAATTTGCAAGGAACTAAACTTTTATGCACTATCTATAGTAGGATACTATCGATCTGAATTTTCTTATCAAGTTAGAAACTTAGTATCTTCTCTGCAAAGATGAAACGAGACGACTGAACTTGATTTGGCTTTTTAGGTTCCATAATTTCTACTCCCTCCGTTCCATATTAGTCGTCGCTGATTTAGTACAAAGTTGTACTAAACCAGCGACGAGTAATATGGAACGGAGGGAGTACTAGCGGCAAAATATTATGAAAATGATGAACTGAATTATCTGAATCAAGAAAAGAAATGTGGAACTAGTAGTTTCGACTGGCTTCAGAGTTCAGACCATCTTTTACCATGTGTACACAGACTGATACATCCACATGGCATTGGCACCTACTATTCCCATGCAACTACTTTTACCTTCCTACAAGACTACATCAGTGTCAGAAAAGTCCCAAGCCCTAACAAAACATATCATAATATCCTTTTTCCAAGCACGATCAGACTAACACTCACTAAAGTAACACTCTAAATATTTCTTTTGAATTTTAAGACTCTAAATATCATGTTCATGCAGTAAGCAATATCAAATCTAACATCTGCACGAAAGAGATTCAAGACCACCAGTACATTTCTCGGCAAGGAAGATCACTAGGAAGCAAACCAGTAATGTAAATCTCAAAGTTTTACAAAATAAAATAAAATGACAAGACCGATAATAGTACAACTCATGTACAAAACCGGACAATAATATAGCTCATGTGCAGAAACTAGATTTAATTTAGATTCTAGGAACCTGAATTTTGCTCACAGGTTATTCAACACAAGTGAAATAGGCTCAATGCGTAAAACGGATACCACAATCTTCTTTGTTAAGGCTGAAAAGACATTTAATTAACTGATTCGTCTATTTCAGTTCCATAGTTTTTACTTGGGACAGAATAGCACCAAATAGAGGAACTAAATTATCTGAATCAAGGACAGTAGTATGAAACCAACACTTTCCATATCAAGGTTGCTGTGAAATGAACAATAAACTGCAAGACAACAACAGCTGCAGACAATTCCAAACACCTAAAAGTTTCAGTTAACTGTTTTTCAGACTACAACAATTTCAGTAAACAGTTTGTCAGACCATAACAGTTTAAGTAAACTGATTTTCAAGCACAAGCAGATTAACACCCACTGAAACAAACACCTAAATCTGTACACTGTGCGTAACAAATTCAGTCAAAGACTACCATTAGGAAGTTGGGAGATGGAGAGTAGCTCTCACCAGGGGTCCTGGACAGGCACAGGACAATCTGGAGGGTCTCGCCGTTGCGTCCGTGGGGCAGGTTGACGACGAGCGGGATCAAACGCCCGTAGCGGCCCGCTCGGACGCACATGACGATGTCGAAGGGGAGGATGTCGGGGTGGGGGTGGCGGTGGGGGCCGATGCGGCTGTACAGCTCGTTCCTCAGCTCGTACACGGACCTCCCCGTGAAATGGAACTCGGACCAGCCGTCCTCGGCGAAGCCCCCCTCGGCGCTCGCTCGCACGAACCGGATCAGCCGCCGCACCCCTCGCTCGCGTCCCAGCATGTCGGGGAGTTCTCGGGGTCTGCGGCCCTGCAGTCGAGTCGCAGAAAACCATGGTTATTTTTTATCAAGAAGCAGAGTTGGCAACCAACATCAAGAACTGCACAAATTCGGCAAGAACAGAGCCAGAGATTTCTCTCAGGCGAACTCACCAGAGTCGGAGGAGCTAGGCCTAGCGGACTGTTCGGGTCTCTGAGAGGGATAGGCTCGACGGTCCAGTACATCATGGTGCTGACGTTGTTGATGCCGTCGACGGTGACGTTCTTCAAGCGTAGGTACTTGCCGGTGTACTTCCCGTTGGCGCGGAGGTAGCGGCCGCCGGCGTTGCGGAGCAGGACGTCGTCCCTGAATCCCGTCTCGGCGGCCAGCCACATGACGGCCTGCAACTGCGGCTGGTCGTAGTCGCGCTGCTCGGCGCGGAAGCCGATGTGGCCGGGCGGCGCCCGCGTGGCCGTGGCGGCGAGGTAGCGGCCGTTGGCGGCGTTGTAGAGGAGCAGGTACGGCTCGGGCGCGTCGCCTTGGTGGATGTGCACCGCCCAGGCCGCCCTCAGCGCCGCGCGGCGGCGGTGGAGGGAGACGCTCTTCCCGTCGATGTTGGCGTGGAGGTACTTGCCGTGCACGCGGCTCCGCAGCCACACGTACTGCCTGTCGTGGAACTTGTCCATCGGTCGCCGGCGGTGGGCGCTGCTGCGCGGTGGCGGGAGGAGGGGTTTCTTGGGGCTCCGGCGAGCTCTGTCTGTTGGCTGTTGGTTGAGGCGGTTACGCCGGGCGCCAACGCCAAGGCGGGGTATTTGAAGGTGCCTGACACTGACACCATCGCTTTTTTTTTTCTTGAGTAACGACACCATCGCTGTTCAGCCAGGGCTTTGGGTTTCGGGCCTGCGGGCCGTTTCCTCGGCCCGGCCCACACTCCCGAGCGCCACCTCTCCTCCGATTCCCGAACAGACGCGTGGTGGCGGCGGCCGGCAGCGCCACTCCCTCCACGCTGCCCCTCCGCGCCGGCGCGGCGAAGAACCGGCCGGCGGCACTGCTTCTCTCCTTGCCCTGCCCCGGCACGCCGCACGCACGCCTGGCACCAGCGAAGCGAGGCAGCGCAACGACGGCGGGGAGGCAAACCACTCGGGGAGACTGCTTGCTGCTGCTCGCCCGCTCGCCATCCTCTGCTTTGTGCTAAGCCTGCGTGCTGCGTGTGCGTGTGCGTGCGTGACACCTTTTATTTATTTATTTTTGATCTGGCCTGCGTGACACCTGCTGCCTGCTTGTCTGTGTGGTGTTTGTTCTAGCCCGATTTGATATCAATTACTCAAAAATATATATTTACGTTTCACTTTGTTTTTTGTGGTTGTGGTGATGTGGAGTTACCCCGTTGTTGTAAAATTGTGTGATGCGAAGTACATGGATTTTGTCGTTGGGGAGCCATTCATGTTTCGACATGATGGTTTAGCTATTGAATGTTCCATGAGTGTTTATGGGTTGTCTCGGACTATCTTGGCAACGATAATATCATTGATTCTGCTGCTAAGATAGCCATGGTGTCTAGTTCTCTTGTGTCACTATTCTAGATGTCAACAATTAAGGGCATCCCCGCTAGGTGATCACTCTTGCTTCCCATCTCCCTTAGCAAAAGCGCCCCCGTTACCCACCTCGTATCCCGACATCGGGGCCCTTTTCTTCTCGTCTTGGACACTTGACGCGTGTTAGGTCCCCGTGGGGAGACCCGCCCCGGTAGTGATACACGTGCGTACACTTGGAGGCTTGAGATCAGAAGCGAAAAAATAGAGACGACATGATGACATCATTGACGGGGACTTGGGTAGCTCTTTATTGAGGGTGGTGTAGGGAAGCAACGGGTAGTATGGAAGGGCCAATGGCGTAGCTTGAGAGGACTAGGCATCATGCTTTGGGAGGGAAAGGAAAAGGGGAAGTAGTGGCCAGCGACGACATATGGATGCGAAGTGTGACTATGTGTGAGCTTCATTTAACTATTTGTGGTGTGTTTTATAGTGTCCTTGCAGAGCTAGTAGAGTTAGCATTCGACGAATCTGGATCTCTTCGACCAAAGTGCCACTGTTCAGGTGGTTTATCACATCTGCCTCTTTTTATCTTCTCAATGGTCGTAAAGTCAGAGGAAGCACTCCCCCCTCACCCCTTCGTTTTATATAAGGTCTAACTAATATTTTTGTCAATTTCGCTATATTTGCTCACATTATGCTTAGGGAAAGCAACCACCTTAATTACCTACTATGCAACACACTCATGCACATGTGCTAGCTTGGCCATGTGATGAGTGTACGAGGGTCCGCACCCATTGGTAAGTGCAACCTTCAATTATGTTTTGATTTTCTTATCAGATGGGAAATAAATAATATGAAAAATAATAGAGTCAGCGACAATTAATATGAATTGGAGGGACTATGTGATTATAGGTCGTCGGTTCGAATCCCATTTTCCCTAGAAAAATCTACAATGGTACAAGTGTTTTTGGAGTTGGGCCCATCGAAATGAAAGGGAGGGATTATGCTGATATGTCCTTCTGTCAAAGGCTTTATGCTTCTTCAATCTTAAGTTGGCATCATCTTCATCTGAATTTCTGACGTGTCAGAGGTGCTTTTCATGCATGTTTCGAGTTAAGACCTAGGGCGAGATGCTAGCGACCTCGCTAGGACCCATGGCGAAAACTGTGATATCAGCTAACATCATAATCAACATGTAGGATCATCATGATATACACTATCATCATTATCCCATCCTCGAGGGTGGGTGATTGGTGAGGTCTTAGGACATCTTCAACGTCGGCCCTAAAAAATGGAAACACTATTTATCCCACGGATGCGGATACGGGAGCCAGCCATCCAACCCTGTCCCCTAAACATATGTCCCTATTTTTTTTCTTGATCCACAATACTCAAAATAATAGCATATCAAATCTTAGATGAGTTAAAATATTCAAGTGTGACAGTAGTTCAAATGTAAAATAGTTCAAACATGAATTCAACTCGCATATATGTTCTAGTTGTCTCTTTTAACGTCCACAGATACTCAATCAGATCTTCCTTAAGCTACTCATGAGTTGGTCGATGCCGAATTTTTGTTGACGCATTTGGACAAACTCATCAAATGTGACAGGATTCTAATTTTGAAGTTGCATAACCCATGTTCTCAAATTCGAAATCCCCGACGGCATCTTCACCCTCACCCTTCATGATCATGTTGTGCATGATCACGCAACATGTCATCACCTCCCACCAGGTCTCTAAATCCCATTGTTTAGCAGGTCCACAAACAACGACAAAACGGATTTGGAGCACTTCAAATGCCCTATCCAAATGCACTTAAACAAGCTTCTGCATGCTCCGCGTCTACAAGGACCGCCTGCATCATCACCATTTCATCCGCATAGTCCTCCTTGTCGGATAGTCATCAGATGACTCAACATAGTTCTCATGATGCACTCCATGTCTTATCCATTGCTTCAAAGGGAGAAAAAATATCAAAAATTTAGCATGGGCATCTCACCACACACTTGCGGGGCATGGCGACCCCCACAGACGACATCTGTAGGGGAGGATGGTACATGTGTGACGGACAAACGATAGGTGTGGAACGATGGCATAGGCAAAGCTACATGCCGAAGGTGTGGAGGTCATGCGAGGGCTTGGCGGGCGGGCGGCTTGGTACAGTGGTGACGGCGTCCAGGGGGGAAGTGGATGCAGAGAAATGGGAAAGGGATGGAGACACGGGGTCCGGGTGTGGTTTTGGATGGGCCGGGGGTGTCGGAGTCATACGTGATGGAGGTCCAGACTCCCACCAAGCCCCCCTAGTTTGCTTCTGGTTTGTGAGAAAGCAAACATGCGGAGTGGTCCATGGACCGATGTTGGATGACGTTATATGGAAAACCGTGCCCGGACAACTCGGTTCAGACGTTTGCGGGCGAATTGAGGGTCCACTCTGAACATGTCCTTAGACATGACAATGGTGAACGTTAGGAAGTTTGTACCTAGTCCGAAAAGAAAAGTTTATACCTGGAGTAGAAATTGGACCGCAGTCCCTACATTCCATCATAATGAAAGAGAAAAAAAGTATTCATTGCATTAGTCGTGTTTGTCTTCAATGATTGATGTAGAGACCAAGGGTTATCGTCCTTTTCTAGAAAGAAGTTGACTTTGTGTTTCAACAATAAATTAATTTTATACTTTCTGCCTGTGCCGATCTCGACATCCTGCTGAGCGTGTTCTGTGAGAACTCCTATCAAAGAAAGATCAATCATCTCCATCCAAGTTTATGCTAATGGTTCTTCAGAGATACGAGCTAGTAAAATTGTGCATCATAGGAACTTGGAATTAACAACACTGCTGTAAAGAAAAACTAACCACATATTGTTTATGAGTAAACCACATCTTGATCATCATCTTGTGCTTGTGTATGTCAGCGCGTGTGCAAGCTACGTAGTTGCAAGGACAATATATGTGCCCAAATAGCATGGTGCCTCCGCATTATGAATTCGGAAAATAGATTCACAAAAATCTACTCCCTCTGTTCCTAAATATAAGTCTTTTTAGAGATTTCAATAAGGACTATCAGCCTACAGGTCTGAGGGCCGTTTTCTCGGCCTGGCCAACACTTCAGAGCCTCTCTATATTCCTCCCGCACACAGGCCCGCACGGGTTCCATCCTTTTCCCGAGCAGATACGCCGCGGTGGCGGCCGTGGTCGGCAGCACCTCTCCTTCCCTTCATCAGCAAGCCTCTCCCTCCATCGTTGTGGCCACGAAGCGGCCGGCAGCACTGCTCCCTTGTTGCATTGTTCCAGTGAGCGCACGTACCCTGCCACGACCAGCCGGCGCGACGACACCGAGGTGAGGGAACCACCATCAGATCGGCGAGACTGCGAGGATTTGCTGTTTGCTGTTGCTCACTAGCGCTTGGAAGGAAGTGTTGGTCTGCCATGAGATTCACCCGGTGTTTTAGTTGCGCTGCGCGTTGCCCTCTACTCACAATGATGTGTGCGTTGTGCTGAATGACAACACGACGCCTGCTGGTGGTGTCTCACTTTTTTGTGTTTCACTTTGATCTCTTCAATGTTAATTACTCAACTTTACCTCTCATTTTTTACTTAACTTCTTAGTGGTTCAATTCTTTGTTGTTTCACTTTTTGTGAGAACAAACCTTTCATTTATTTTTATTATATTTTTTTAAAAGAAGCCCTAGCTGAGCGAGGCGATGCGCCACACAGTTCCTTGATCGACGGATCATGGAGATGACATGTTGATTATCCCTCTATAGTAGGTGTTTAATCTCCTTAACAATCGCTGCATTGGCTGATCAATCTGGATCTCATCTCATGATAGTTAGTCGGTAGTTCAGAATCGGTCTCAATGATGAGCGCTCAGACACCATTCCTGAGCAAGGCTAATTCCTTCTATGCATGCCAAAAGTTCAGCTTCCAAAGGACTGTCGCAATTATGAAGATGTTTGCAAGAGGAGAGTACAATTGAACCGCTGTCATCCCTGAGGATCATGTTGGCTCCTCCCCAAGGATGGAGCCGGCGTGGGCGAGCTGGGGCCATGGCCCCCCTTCCTCCCATGGCAAACTTTTTCCCGAAATCATTGCCCCGCCCCTCAATATTTCTCTTTCCCATTGGACCCCTTTAGTAAGATTCCTGCCTCCGTCCGTGCACCTACTATGCTAGCTTCAGCGTTGAAACCACCATCCATGTTCAGCTTGTTGCTTAGTTCGAATGTCTAACACATTGTAATTGTGGCAGCGACACAATAAGATTCTCTCGGCTCCATTTGTGTATCTGTGGTGTGATATTGGTTCTAGTGCCGCCATGGTGCTCGTACAATTAGATTTCGACAAATCAAGATCTCTAGATCATGTAATATTTTGTTTAGGTGCTTATCTCGTCCGCCACTTTGTCTTCTCTATAGCGATAAAGGTGGAGGAAGCAAAAATTTCTATTATACTTTTTCTGCAAGACTTTATGTTTCTTCAATATTTAGTTGGTATCATTTTCGGTATGAGATTTTGGACACACCAGAGGGGTTTCTTCTGTTTGTTCAAGTTAAGACCTTGGCTGAGATGGTAATGCTACATGTGTTCGGTGGTGATGCTAGAACCCATGGCATCTGGTGAGCATGCATTTGGATGTCTTAGACACTGTAGGACTATTGCCTAAAACTGAAAAAAGGCTTTTCGGCAAATTTGTGTGTAAGGTGACATCATAGGCTACACATAGTGTTGCTTTTGTATACATTGTAAACATTGTTTTTCGTGTTTCTGTTCCAACTACCATACCATCTTTGATGGTGTACGCTTGATGAGATCTTGGAAAAAATTAGTTGACTGTTCCTAGTTTCTATAGAAGTCATGCATAAATCGTCGAGTGTAGGAATTTTGTATCCAAAGTAGTGAAAATTCGGCCACTACCCTACATTCTATCTGAAGATCCAAATAATAAAAACCATTTGCGGTGTTGGTGAGTTTGGTTTTCAACCTTAGATTGATCTTATAATTTCTCTAAAGACCAATAAGAACTTAAGAAGTGATCGACTTTTCTCAAAACAATGTTTTTTTTTCCAAAGGCTTGCTTCTCAAGCGCAAACTTCTCGCTGGCTCTAGGGATCCAGTTGGCCTCTGTAGCCGCATTCCGAGATTCTATTGTGTTTACACTCTACGGTCCAATAGAATTGAATCACGTACTAAAGTGTAATAGGCAAAATGCCCGCTTCGTCTCCAAAATAAATCTTCTCTTTAGCCTTCATTTTTTTTCTTGAAGCCTCCATGGAGTTGGAACAACAATATATGTTCTTTAGAAAAAATGAACACGTATATTCAGTATATGTTGTTTAGATAAACGTTTCCAATTGAGATTAGTTCACTTTTCAATACTCAACTTACCACTCTGCTCTCAACCATGAACTAGAAAACTAGTTAATGCACACATCCAACTTGTCAATCCGTTAAAGAATCAATCTCAAGCTTGGTTGACACCAGTTGTCACTAATGAGGCTGGTTTTCACCTTCTTGACTGGCCTATTAGTGTTGTAACGTCACACCTCCTTACATGTAGGACCCACCTAGAGAAAAATGGTATGTTCGTACCAATACCACATCAATTTTAGTTGCGATGTTTATACAACAACCATAGTAAATAGTAACAACACATATTACTGACTCTCCAAACACATATGCAATATAATTTAAATCATAGCATCTTATACATGATATCCCATACAATACTTTGAAGGAAGTTTAAGTAATACTTGTATACTAGTAGGAACAAATTTCACTAGCCCCTACTACGACGACAACATCATATAATTCTCACAACATACTATTACTAACTCCTTTTCTTCAAGAAAGACAACTCCAAACTAGAATATATTGTTCATGGTGACAAATGGACTTGAAGGAGTTTGCAAATCAAAACTTGGATTTTGGTTATCAGCGCCAATTGTAGATTGCAAGGCGAGTGCTTGCCAGAAATTAAAGCTATTCTCCATTTTCCATGGGTCAGCATCATCGAGCTCCACGTTGTTGATGCTATAGCGTTGGCTTCCTGACCCTTTGCTCTGTAGCCTCATGAAGTACTTCTGTGCATGGCTCGAAATCTGGGCTGGAGTCCTACTAGTGACGAAGTACTTTGATATGTCCTTCCATTTTCCACCACCACATGCACTCAACCCATGGAGAAAGAGCCTAGAATAACCATGTTCAAGATGAACTAGTTAGGTTAATTATTTCAAGGACATATTGATTATTAATATATTGGTGAAAAAATGCAATAGTTGGAGTATTAAAACTTGTAACCAAATATTAACCCTTGTGCTAGTAAAGGACATCTCTCTTTATCTTTTACGATGTTATAATATAATAGGTGATAATAGGTGATTATAAATAAATAAGGAATTTCATAACTACCATGGTCATATATTGATAATAGATATAAATAGACCATGATAATACTTGCAATAGTAGTTTCATTCTTTACTATGAATATATAATTAACTACTCCATCTTTAATTGTAAGGACAAGCGTCGGTGGTATTAACTTATTAATGGAAGCACAATAATGAAATAAAGTCGGTTGTTCACAAACGAAATATATACATCTTCGTACTATTGTTTCTGGTAAATGTGAAATGGGCACTATGAGTACAACAAAAATAAAAAAACAAACCTCCGATTCATGATAATGAAAACCCACATAATGGTCAATAATATGCTTTCTACTAAAATACACCCGACATCTCCAAGAGAATAATCAAAATGAAATAATTTTTTAAATCCCATGGAAAATTAAGAAGGATGAAACATGAATAACCTGTGTTCCTCTATGGTCCAAAACCCCTTGGCACGTGGTGCAAGCACTGGTTGAGGGATGCACATCTTATTCTTCAACACCACCTTGTTCTCCTCCACCATCAGCACCTCTCCTTGTATCTCCATGGTTCGCATACTCTCCAATGGACGCCCAAACAAAATACCCATTCCTTCCATGGCAACCTCCTTTTGCAATCCAAAGTTTTTATTCACAAGGCCATCCACAGTGTAAATGACACCATGGTCACTATTGGTACCATTGTACTCCTTCTCTGGACACTGCAACATATGCATCTCTGTAACAAGATCATGATACAAGTCTGTTACCTGTTGCATGGACTTCCTAGGGAACCATGCTTTGAGATTGGCCACAATATCATGCTTCTTGTCCTTCTCATGGCTGGTAACATCATTGTTGTAGTAGTTGTTGAGACGATCAATGATTGATCTTGCCCCCTCTACCTCAGAGGGGTTCCACTCCTGGTTGACTCTTTGATTCATGGAGGAAATTTGAGGCTTTTTCAGGGAAAACTTATGGGAGTTGGATAAAACTATGAGAGGTATGATACCGAAAGATTGTTTGTATGGAGAGGGTGACCAGGAGGGTACGATATTTATAGCATCACCATATAGCAAATCTTTTTCTGATGGTAAAACATGATTAAAAGACTATAAATGCTAGTGACATGTATCTTCTGTATGAAATATTATATCTGATTTATGACATATCGAGACTACCAATTTCATATCTAATTTATTGCCAATATAGTTTCGGCGGACAATGAATGCATATTTCAATTGTACTTATAATTCTTTTCCCAAAATATATATACCTACGTCACATATACGATCCATTAAGTGCTATATAATCAAAGCGTATCTTGCTATAAGTCGTGATATTACACACACTATTTTGACTTGCCATGTGACAGTGTAGAAGGTCAAACACTGACATCAGAGTCTTGATCTTGTCTATCTTCTAAAGGATGTTCTAAAGAATCTATAAATGGCACAAATTATATATATATTTCTCCACTCGATATTTCTTCTACGTGCACATCAATTTAATGGACACCACGAAAAATTACGATTCAGATATACATATGGTTGACCGGCGAATGATCGCATGGGTGTATGATTCAAGAAAGTTAAGTCATGGGCAGAGACTAGTCTTTGCATTAAATTCAATGATTTAATCCACATGATTGTGTCAAATTTCCTTTGTTGCTAAAAAATCAACTATTACATATGATCATCTCTCAAATATCGTACGGATTTCCTTGATTCCCAAACAAAGCCTCGATATGAACAAGGCTTTCTTATGTAACCATGATGGCTTCTTTCATAAAAGATACTAATATGCAATTATTATGTTGCACCATACTACGTGGAGGAAACAAGATTGCATAGGTTTTCAAAAGAAAAGAAAATTACATAACCACCATGATCGGTACTATGACTTTCACCATTGCTCACAACTTCCCCATGATAGACCCACCTTATATAGGTGATGGACATACATTGATGTGTATTTACGTCATCTATTGGAGATGCTATTAGAATTCCACTCAGGTTAACGTTGTCTTTCTTGTCCTGCTTTAGCCTTGCCGTCATACAACTCACCGGAGCTGCTCCAACGACGAAGCCCTCCATCGCAGCGGAGCATTACCCCGGGCTCCATGTCTAGACGCCTAAGATCTTCTTCCCCTCCTCCGACAGCCAAATCAGTCGGAGCTTCCTCACCGACCAACCCAATCACGCTGAGATCGACATGGCTTCGCCAAAGAGGTTGTACACTTGTTGCATCGCTTTTTTACTCTACATGTTATATATATATTGTCCACTGAGCACACGTAGTAACGTGAAATACGATTAGTTTCTACTACTATATGAAAAGCAGTGAGGTACCAGGCAACTTAGCTATCCGTGATGGACTCTCTTGAACGCCATCATTATTTATCTCTACGCGTTTGAGCTGTGCATTTGTAGATGGGCCTGGGAGTTGAGCTAGTAGGGCAGTGGCCTGGGTCCAAAGTAGTAGAAGTAGCACAAAAACATTTTTTGAGTGTAGGCTTTTCCCTGCTCAAGCCTGCCTACTAGAATTGCCAGTGCTTGAAAGGAAAAGTGAAGGAAAAACATAGAAATTGGAAAGTTTCCTATGGTACTACTATTCATGCATTTGGTTCAAAGGAATGGAGTAAAGGAAAACTGTAGGATTTGTTCCTTTAGTGTCTCCTTGAAAGAAAAACCGTAGGAATTTTAATATCCACTTGTTCTTCTTTTCAAATTCCTATTCATGAAGCACAAGACTAAGAGATAGTAGCATAATAGAATTATAGCCGTACATTTTCTTGTGGTTTGACTTAATCTCACCATGCTTCTTTGCATCCTGTGATCTTCCAATTCTCGTGAACCAAACATCCAGATTGGCAGAAATCCTGTGTTTTTAAATTCTCTGTTTTGCACGTACATTCCTATCCTATTACTGTGTATTTCCTATCCCTGCGTTGTTAGAATCCTCCAATTCAAACGAGCCCTTACAGAATTACTTCTCTTACATATGGTTGTCAAAGAAAACCTTGTGTGGTTTGTCCCGCTCCTGTTGCGCCATTGTCCACCCTAGCTCAGCTGCTCCAACGACACAAGGGTCCACCACAGCAGGGATCCAACCTCTAGTCTGTCTTTCGCCGCCTCAGATCTTCTTCCCTGCCGCTGGCAGTCACGACAACTGCATTACCATCATTAACCAAGCAGATGACCTCGAGGACTACACGGGTCCCCAAGAGAGGTCGCACTCTTTCGTGTCTGCTTACGTTATGCATCGCTTAATATTACATGCTACTTTATCGTCCTGTTCATTGATTAGACTCTGAGTTAGCTCCAAACTAATGCTCAAACTTGAGTTTTTAAATGGTTGTGGGGTACATATTGGTGCCGCAATCAATAGCATCTATCTACTATCTGGTTAGTCTCTGGTATCTACTATGAGTTTCATGTTGGGTGGGAAACAAACAGTAAAGAAGCCATTATCTGTATTTCTTAACTGAAGCCATTATCTGCCTGCTATCATTGGTTTTGGGTCTATCCACAGGTTGCTACCATCACTCTGGATTTCTGCATGCACTCCTTACATAATCTCACTATGTTTTATTCCTATGCATGTCAGTTATTGTACACAATGAAACTGAACATGTAGAGCAAAAGAGACGAGCCTTGCGTGGCAATAAAATTTCATGCAGACGTCGCTCCATGGTGGGCGCAAAGGCAGCCCCCCTCCACACATTTCGGATTGTAATCAAGAGGAAGATATCTGTTCTAAGGGGGATTTATAAGGAGAAGACCACTCCTATTTACCCCCTGAGGTCTTCGCTCTAACTTGGCATGCTGATGTTGGTAATATCATGCATATGGTGCCTTGCATTGCTTACTTTATACATCAAATATGTCATTTGCTTAGTTTAGACATGATTTGTGTGATTGCCATCTGTTAAGTTTCTTTATCGTATATGTGAATTATGCCTTGTTTAGCCACGCATCATATATGTGAATTTTGCAATGCCATCCTGCCTAGCCAGTCATCTTATATGTGAATTATATCATGCCATCCTTTTTTTTCATTACATATTATATTTTTCAACAATGTTAGTACATTCAACTACCCTTCGTGTGCATCAACCATTTGACACGGTGATAGAAAATTCTGGAGTGAAAACAAGGTCCTCAAAGCAGACTATGCTATCTGACGAAGCGCATATCTCACTGGCTACGGATAGCTCCTCAGAGGAGGATTCAGAGACAGACGACCAGTCCTATTCCCCCCCCCCCCCGCCCCCCGAGGTGTATATGCTCTAACTTGGCAGTGTTATGTTGCTCATATCGTGCATAGGGTGTATTGCATTGCAATGCCATTTGCTTAGTTTAGACATGCTTTGTGTGAATGCCACCTGTTTAGTGTCTAATTACCATATATGTGAATTATGCAATGCCATCTTGTTGCAAGACATTATATATGTGAATTTGATAACCCACAAGTATAGGGGATCAATTGTGGCCTCTTTCGATAAGTAAGAGTGTCGAACCCAACGAGGAGCTTAAGGTAGAACACATATTCCCTCAAGTTCTATCGACCACTCATACAACTCTACGCACACTTGACGTTCACTTTACCGGAAACAAGTATGAAACTAGAAGTACTTTGTAGGTGTTTTTGGATAGGTTTGCAAGATAATAAAGAGCGCGTAAATAAAAAGTAGGGGCTGTTTAGATAAAGAAGCAATAAAGTTAGTATAGCAAGTGTGGAAAAGTGATGGTAGGAGTTGCGAAATTGTCCCTAAGCAATTGACTACTTTACTAGACCGATAGCAAGTTTTATGTGGGAGAGGCCACTACTAGCATGTCATCCCTGACTCGGAATTCTATGCACTTGTGATTGGAACTATTAGCAAGCATCTGCAACTACTAACGTTCCTTAAGGTAAAACCCAACCATAGCATTAAGATATATTGGTCCCCCTTCAATCCCGTATGCATCAATTTCTATGCTAGGTTGAAGCTTCTGTCACTCTTGCCCTCCAATACATAGTCCTATCAACATACAACTAACCCTATGGTGTGATCCACGCGCGCGCTCATATGATGGGCACCAAAGGACAGCAACATAACCACAAGCAAATTAAACCAATCATAGCAATTCACCAATTACCGATAGCACAACAAAAATCTACTCAGACATCATAGGATGGCAACACATCATTGGATAATAATATGAAGCATAAAGCACCATGTTCAAGTAGAGGGTACAGCGGGTTGCGGGAGAGTGGACCGCTGTAGATAGATGGGGGAAGGTGATGAAGATGTTGGTGAAGATGGCGGAGGTGTTGGTGTAGATTGCGGTGACGATGATGGCCCCGGCGGCGTTCCGGTGCCACCGGGATAAAGGGGGAGAGAGCCCCCCTTCTTCTTCTTCTTCTTCCTTGACCTTCCCCCTAGATGGGAGAAGGGTTTCCCCTCTAGTCCTTGGCCTCCGTGGCGGCGGAGGGGCTAGAGCCCCTCCGAGATTGGATCTCTCTCTCTCTCTCTGTTTCCTTCTGTTTCTGCGCTCCCTGATTCTGAGCTTTCACCGTTTCTTAAATCCCCGGAGATCCGTAACTCTGATTGGGATGAAATTTGGATACGGTTTTTAGCCGGATATTGTCTTTCTTGCGGCGAAAGAAGGGCACCAACTGCCTTACCGGGTGGCCACGAGGGCCCAGGGCACGCCTGACCCTCTAGGGCGTGCCCCTCAACCTCGTGGGCGCCTCGGGCATCGTCTCGCGTTGATTCCACTTCCCAAAATTCACATATATTCCAAAAAAATCTCCGTCAGTTTTTATCCCGTTTGGACTCCGTTTGATATGGATTTTCTGCAAAACAAAAAACATGCAACAAACAGGAGCTGGCACTGGGCACTGGATCAATATGTTAGTCCCAAAAATAGTATAAATAGTTGCCAAAAGTATGTAAAAGTTGTAGAATATTGGCATGGAACAATAAAAAATTATAGATACGACGGAGACGTATCGGCATCCTCAAGCTTAATTCCTGCTCGTCCTTGAGTAGGTAAATGATAAAAAAGATAATTTTTGATGTGGAATGCTACCTAGCATAATCTTGATCATGTAATCTAATCATGGCATGAATATTAAGACACGAGTGATTCAAAGCAATAGTCTATCATTTGACATTAAGACAATAATACTTCAAGCATACTAATAAAGCAATCATGTCTTTTGAAAATAACATGGCCAAAGAAAGTTATCCCTACAAAATCATATGGTCTGGATATGCTCCATCTTCACCACACAAAATATTCAAATCATGCACAACCCCGATGACAAGCCAAGCAATTGTTTCATACTTTTGACGTTCTTTTGAACTTTCACACAATACATGAGCGTGAGCCATGGACATAGCACTATAAGTGGAATAGAATATGATGGTGGAGGTTGTGTGGAGAAGACAAAAAGGAGAAAGTCTCACATCGACGCGGCTAATCAACGGGCTATGGAGATGCCCATCAATTGATGTCAATGTGAGGAGTAGGGATTGCCATGCAATGGATGCACTAGAGCTCTAAGTGTATGAAAGCTCAAACTGAAACTAAGTGGGTGTGCATCCAACTTGCTTGCTCATGAAGACCTAGGGCATTTGAGGAAGCCCATCGTTGGAATATACAAGCCAAGTTCTATAATGCAAATTCCCACTAGTATATGAAAGTGATAACTCAAGAGACTCTCTATATGAAGAACATGGTGCTACTTTGAAGCACAAGTGTGGTAAAAGGATGGTAGCATTGCCCCTTCTCTCTTTTTCTCTCATTTTGTTTTGTTTTGTTTTTTTGGTGGGCTTCTTTGGCCTTTTTTTTATTTGGGCTTCTTTGGCCTCTTTTATTTTTTTTAAAGTCTGGAGTCTCATCCCGACTTGTGGTGGAATCATAGTCTCCATCATCCTTTCATCACTGGGGCAATGCTCTAATAATGATGATCATCACACTTTTATTTACTTACAACTCAATATTACAACTCGATGTCTAGAACAAAGTATGACTCTATATGAATGCCTCCGGCAGTGTACCGGGATGTGCAATGATCTAGAGTAGCAATGATATCAAAAAATGGACAAGCCATGAAAACACCATGCTAGATATCTTACAATCATGCAAAGCTATATGACAATGAATGCTCAAGTCATGTATATGAATATGATGGAAGTTGCATGGCAATATATCTCGGAATGGCTATGGAAATGCCATGATAGGTAGGTATGGTGTCTGTTTTGAGGAAGATATAAGGAGGCTTATGTGTGATAGAGCATATCGTATCACGGGGTTTGGATGCACCAGCGAAGTTTGCACCAACTCTCGAGGTGAGAAAGGAATGCACGGTACCGAAGAGGTTAGCAATGATGGAACGGTGAGAGTGCGTATAATCCATGGACTCCACATTATTCATAAAGAACTCACATACTTATTGCAAAAAAATTATTAGCCATCGAAACAAAGTACTACACGCATGCTCCTAGGGGGATAGATTGGTAGGAAAAGACCATCGCTCGTCCCCGACCGCCACTCATAAGGAAGACAATCAATAAATAAAAATCATGCTCTGACTTCATCACATAACGGTTCACCATACGTGCATGCTACGGGAATCACAAACTTCAACACAAGTATTTCTACAATCCACAATTACCCACTAGCATGACTCTAATATCACCATCTTTATATCGCAAAACTATTGCAAGGAATCAAACATATCATATTCAGTGATCTACAAGTTTTATGTAGGATTTATGACTAACCATGTGAATGACCAATTCCTGTCATCTCTCTAAATAGATATAAGTGAAGCAAGAGAGTTTAATTATTTCTACAAAAGATATGCCCACGCTCTAACAAATATAAGTGAAGCAAAAGAGCATTCTACAAATGGCGGTTTTCTATGTGTAGGGAAACAGGCAATCCATACTTCAAATGATATAAGTGAAGCACATGAAGCATTCTACAAAGCCATACTCAAAAGATATAAGTGAAGTGAAATGAGTATTCTATAAATAAACCATGGACTATCTCATACCAGCATGCTGCATCAAATAAAATTGAAAAGTAAATGCAAAATACGCTCCAAGATTTGCACATATCACATGAACAAAACGAAACCGAAAACATACCGATACTTGTTGAAGAAAGATGGGATGCCTTCCGGGGCATCCCCAAGCTTAGACACTTGAGTCTCCTTGGATATTTACTTGGGGTGCCTTGGGCATCCCCAATCTTGATCTATTGCCTCTCCTCCTTCTTCTCATATCGAGACCTCCTCGATCTTTGATCACTTCATCCACACAAAACTCAAAAGAAAGCTCGGTAAGATCTGTTAGTATAATAAAGCAAATCACTACACTAAGTGCTGTTGCAAACCAATTCATATTTTGTTTTTGCATTGTAGATACTGTAATATAACTTTTCCATGGCTTAATTCACTGATAGAAATCGATAGTTTCATCAAAACAAGCAAACAATGCATCAAAAACAGAATCTGTCTTAAACAGGACAGTCTGTATTAATCTGAACATTCACCATACTTCTAGTACTCCAAAAATTCTGAAAACAATAGGAAAAATAAAAAATTGTATAGAAAGACAGTGCGAAAAGTTTCAGAACCGTTTGAGGTTCCAGTAAAAAATGTAAAATTGCGCACTACAGCCAAAGTTTCTGTTTTGCACCGCACAAACCAACAAGCAATCTAAACATCCTAAAGGCAAACCTTGGCACATTATTTTTATAATACAATGGAATTGTACAAGGGGATAATTCTTTTTGTTGAAAAGTTTCTGTAATTAAGATTCACAAAGTTTTCGTGAGCATGAATAAAGTTCAAGGAGCTCCCCCACTTCAACAATGCTTGTCTCTCTCACTTTCACTTTCCTTTTTGAAAAGTTTGGGTTCCCCTCTATATTTTTTGTTTTTGAACTTTATAAAAGCACTCAACAGAAATAAATGACTCTCTAAAACTTCCGGGTTGTCTCCTGATACGTCTCCAACGTATCTATAATTTTTGATTGCTCCATGCTATATTATCTACTCTTTTGGACTATATTGGGCTTTATTTTCCACTTTTATATTATTTTTGGGACTAACCTATTAACCGGAGGCCCAGCCTAGAATTGCTGTTTTTTGCCTATTTCAGTGTTTAGAAGAAACGAAATATCAAACGGAGTCCAAACGGAATAAACCTTTCTGGAACGTGATTTTCTTCCCGAATATGACCCAGGAGACTTGGAACCTACGCTAAGGAAGCTTCGAGGTGGGCACGAGGTAGGGGGCGCGCCCTATACCCCCAGGCGCGCCCCCACCCTCGTGGGCCCACCGAAGCTCCACCGACGTACTTCTTCCTCCTATATATACCTACGTACCCCCAAACGATCAGAACGAGAGCTAAAAACCTAATTCCACCACCGCAACTTTCTGTATCCACGAGATCCCATCTTGGGGCCTGTTCCGGAGCTCCGCCGAAAAGGGCCGTCATCACGGAGGGCTTCTACATCATCATAGCCTCTCCGATGAAGTGTGAGTAGTTTACCTCAGACCTTCGGGTCCATAGTTATTAGCTAGATGGCTTCTTCTCTCTTTTTGGATCTCAATACAAAGTTCTCCCCCTCTCTTGTGGAGATCTATTCGATGTAATCTTCTTCTTTTTGCGGTGTGTTTGTTGAGACCTATGAATTGTGGGTTTATGATCAAGTCTATCTATGAATAATATTTGAATCTTCTCTGAATTCTTTTATGTATGATTGGTTATCTTTGCAAGTCTCTTCGAATTATCAGTTTGGTTTGGCTTACTAGATTGGTTTTTCTTGCCATGTGAGAAGTGCTTAGCTTTGGGTTCGATCTTGCGGTGTCCTTTCCCAGTGACAGAAGGGGCAGCAAGGCACGTATTGTATCGTTGCCATCAAGGATAACAAGATGGGGTTTATTTCATATTGCATGAATTTATCTCTCTACATCATGTCATCTTGCTTAAAGCGTTACTCTGTTTTTAACTTAATACTCTAGATGCATGCTGGATAGCGGTCGAAGAGTGGAGTAATAGTAGTAGATGCAGAATCATTTCGGTCTACTTGTCACGGACATGATGCCTATATACATGATCATACCTAGATATTCTCATAACTATGCTCAATTCTGTCAATTGCTCAACAGTAATTTGTTCACCCACCATAGAATACTTATGCTCTTGAGAGAAGCCACTAGTGAAACCTATGGCCCCCGGGTCTATTCTCATCATATCAATCTCCATCACTTTAATCTTGCTTTGCTTTCACTTTGCCTTTTACTTTTCACTTTGCATCTCTATACCAAAAATATCAAAAATACTATCTACCAGATCTCACTGTCGTAAGTGACCGTGAAGGGATTGACAACCCCTAATCGCGTTGGTTGCGAGTAGCTATCGTTTTGTGCAGGTACGAGGGACTTGAGCGTGGCCTCCTACTGGATTGATACCTTGGTTCTCAAAAACTGAGGGAAATACTTACGCTACTCTGCCGCATCATCCTTTCCTCTTCGGGGAAATCCAACGCATGCTAAAGAGGTAGCATCTCCCTGGCAGCGCTGTCTTTAAAGCCATTAAGCTAGGCATATAGTGCTCAAGTAATGGATCCACCCGGATCCCAAGGTATATCAAAGTCAATTTCAATTAACAATGATTTGTAATTTAGTACTGAGCACAAAGTAACATATATCAAGCAATGACGAAGTCTAACTCTCTTCCTATGCATCGGCATGTCATAAAAGAACAATTCATGCACACAAAGTAAAGGCCAATACATAGCATAAGTAGTTTCTTTCAATTTTGTCTTATTGGAAACATGGAGAGGTGGAGATGTAGTTCCTCTCTCATAATAATTGCAAGTAGGAGCAGCAAGCACATGCATATTATATCTATCAAAATCATCAATATAATCCTTAATAAGGGCAAACTTCTCCAATATAGTGTAGTCAGGAGAATTCAAAAAGATAATAGGACTATCATGCATGGGTGCAATAGCAACAATTTCATGTTTAACATAAGGAACTATAGCAAGTTCATCTCCATAAGCATAATTCATATTGGCATCTTGGCCACAAGGATAGCAAGCATCATCAAAAAGGGGCATTTCAAAAGAATCAACGGGATCATAGCAATCATCATAGCATTCATCCTTCGATAAATTCGAAGGGAAATTCAACAATGTATGGGATAAAGAGTTACTCTCATTATATGGTGGGAACGGGTGATCAATCTGATCTTCCTCCTTTTGTCCTTCGCTCTCCTCCTCATCTTTTTCATCCAATGAGCTCACAATGTCATTAATTTCTTCTTCCATAGACTCCTGCAAGATATTAGTCTGTTCTTGGACAGCGGAGACTCTCTCAATAAATTCATCAATATTGGAATTGAATTCACAATTCTCATAGCAATATTTACGTATAGCAACATTTTCAGGCCTGCAAACAGCACTATCAAGATTTTCACACTCTTTAAACAAAGATGCAATTTCATAAGCACCCATAAAAGCAATGAATTCTTCTATTTGTTCCACATCATAGTAATCATATATACCATTAGCATAAGAAGCCAAGGTTTTATCATCATCAAATTTCCATGAAAAGGGAAGGTGCGGAGCCTTCATCCTGGAGCAACAAGTATAATCATATCTCAAGCATAATTCCCGAGCATACCAACGCAACATATGAATTTGATCCCATAATAGTTTCCCTTTTTGAGTCAAGCGATAATCCCTAAAGTATTCACGTTGATCCAACGTGTCTCCCATTACATAATTGAATGGGGTTTTCTCAGGATTATAAAAGTAGTGCATAATATCTTTCACATAATGAACATCGAGGGTTTTAGGAGGTTCCCCATCTCCATGAGTAGCAAGTACACCTAATTTTTTTGATATTTCGTGTTCCATATCCATAACTAAAGATAGAGAACAACTTAGAACAGCAAATAAAATCTACTTAGTGATAAAGCAAACAAGCACACACGAGAATATACACCCCACGCTATAACTCCCGGCAACGGCGCCAGAAAAAAGTCTTGATAACCCACAAGTATAGGGGATCAATTGTGGCCCCTTTCGATAAGTAAGAGTGTCGAACCCAACGAGGAGCTAAATGTAGAACAAATATTCCCTCAAGTTTTATCGACCACCGATACAACTCTACGCACACTTGATGTTCGCTTTACCGGAAACAAGTATGAAATTAGATGTACTTTGTAGGTGTTTTTGGATAGGTTTGCAAGATAATAAATAGCACGTAAATAAAAAGTAGGGGCTGTTTAGATAAAGAAGCAATAAAGTTAGTATAGCGAGTGTGGAAAAGTGATGGTAGGAGTTGCGAAATTGTCCCTAAGCAATTGACTACATTACTAGACCGATAACAAGTTTTATGTGGGAGAGGCCACTACTAGCATGTCATCCCTGACTCGGAATTCTATGCACTTATGATTGGAACTATTTGCAACCATCCACAACTACTAACGTTCATTAAGGTAAAATCCAACCATAGCATTAAGATATATTGGTCCCCCTTCAATCCCGTATGCATCAATTTCTATGCTGGGTTGAAGCTTCTGTCACTCTTGCCCTCCAATACATAGTCCTATCAACATACAACTAACCCTATGGTGTGATCCACGCGCGCGCTCATATTATGGGCACCAAAGGACAGCAACATAACCACAAGCAAATTAAACCAATCATAGCAATTCACCAATTACCGATAGCACAACGAAAATCTACTCAGACATCATAGGATGGCAACACATCATTGGATAATAATATGAAGCATAAAGCACCATGTTCAAGTAGAGGGTACAGCGGGTTGCGGGAGAGTGGACCACTGTAGATAGATGGGGGAAGGCGATGAAGATGTTGGTGAAGATGGTGGAGGTGTTGGTGTATTGCGGTGACGATGATGGCCCCGGCGGCGTTCCGACGCCACCGAGAGAGGGGGAGAGAGCCCCCCTTCTTCTTCTTCTTCTTCTCCTTCTTCCTTGCCCTTCCCCCTAGATGGGAGAAGGATTTCCCCTCTGGTCCTTGGCCTCCATGGCGGCGGAGGGGCGAGATCCCCTCCAAGATTGGATCTCTCTCTCTCTCTCTCTCTCTCTCTCTCTCTCTCTCTCTGTTTCCTTCTGTTTCTGCGCTCCCTGATTCTGCCCTTTCACCGTTTCTTAAATTCCCGGAGATCCGTAACTCCGATGGGGCTGAAATTTGGACACGGTTTTTATCCGGATATTGTCTTTCTTGCGGAGAAAGAAGGGCACCAATTGCCTTACGGGGTGGCCACGAAGGCCCAGGGCGTGCTTGACCCCTTGGGGTGCGCCCCTCACCCTCGTGGGCCCCTCGGGCATCGTCTCGCGTTGTTTCCACTTCCCAAAATTCACATATATTCCAAAAAAAAAATCTCCGTCAGTTTTTATCCCGTTTGGACTCCGTTTGACATGGATTTTTTGTGAAACAAATAACATGCAACAAAAAGGAACTGGCACTAGGCACTGGATCAATATGTTAGTCCCAAAAATAGTATAAAAAGTTGCCAAAAGTATGTAAAATTTGTAGAATATTGGCATGGAACAATAAAAAATTATAGATACGACAGTGACGTATCAGAATTATGCAATGTTATCTTGTTGCAAGGCATTATATATGTGAATTATGCAATGCCATGCTGTTTAGCCAATCATCATATATGTGAATTATAGCATGCTATCCTTTTTTTGTATTACATGTTCCATTTGTCGACAACGTTTGTATATTCAACTACTCTTCCTGTGCATGAGCCATTTGAAGCGGTAATGGAAGTATCTGGAGTGAAAACAAGGTATTCAGAGAAGACAATGCTACCTACTGAAGCAGACATCTTTCTGGTTATGAATAGCTCTTCAGAGGAGGATTCAGAGACAAATGACCAGTCCTATTTCCCCCTGAGGTTTATGCTCAAACTTGGCAGTGTTATATTACTCATGTCATGCATGTTGTCTTGCATTGCTTAGTTTTTAGATCATATCCGTGAATTATATCTTGCTATCATGTTTCCATAGGCGGCGTGTATGTGATTTATGGCATGCCAACCTATTTAATAAATACATTATATAGTTATATCATGTCATCCTGTTTACATAGTCATCATATTTTGAACTATGTCTTTCTATCCTTTTTAGTTAGCCATCATATATGTGATATTGTGTCATGCTATCTTGTTTAGTTAGCCATCATATATGTGAAATTGTGTCATGCTATCCTTTTTTGTTAGACAACATAAATGTGAATTATTTCACGTCCTCCTTTATTCCCCGCTATCCATTGCACCTGTCTATCATACAATGTATGCACATTCAATTACTTTTCTTGTTTATCAACCATTTGAATTGGAGAGGGTCATGGCAGTATCTAAGGGAGTAACAACACGGTCTTATGAAAAGATAGTGCTACCGGTCGATGCAGATAGAACCACGGTTGTACTTGCTCAAGAACCAGCCCCACCACACATAACCCAGACTCTCGTAGATTGTACCCCTACCCAGTTGAGCAGAGAACCAGCTACACCCCTTCTAACCCAACCCCAGCAGATAGTAACCCAGTTGCAGTTGACACATCACTGTCTCCACCACAGAGCACCCAAACATGAGCAGTTAGTAAGGGAATTGCAGTGCCCAAAGCACGAGGACCACCACTCCGAATCCCAACTCAACGCTTAAAGCAGAAGAAGAATTGTTCTCAGGACAGGTTCTGTACCTATGGTTCATACTCCTTTGCTCTTGCATCACTGTATTTACTCATACCAGCTATTTTCAAATTTGAAGGATGGAATTGAAACTCCAATGGCGCAATAGGTATGTTTTAAACCTGTTTCTTTAACTGGTTTTGTCGGGGATATACCCTGCGGCGTAAACCGGCCGAAAGTGTAACCCGGCCGGACTTGACGGTTTAATTGAGACCCGGCTGAGACTTGACGATTCAGTGGCGACCCGTTTGGACCTGGCGGTTTACGGTTCATTGGTAATCCGGCAGGCGGGTCAGAGGAGCGACGAGACCCGGTGGCCCAACGGGTGGTTCATGAAGGCCGGTTTATACTAAGGTGGGCCGGTTTAAGAGGAAAGGCATAAGGAATATTTATCTTACAAGGAGTTAAGACCAGGACTTGTATCTGGTTTGTATTAGAGATAGACTAGCCCTAATCCTAATAGGACTCCACATGTAATCCGCCCCTTCAACATATGTAAGGAGGGGCAGGGCTCCCCAAAGAGGGAGAAGCTACAAGCAAGAATAAACAATCTCTATGGCTAGACACAAAGAGCCGGTTTATGGCGTCTCCCTCGTGATGATAATGAGACCTAGCCTCAAACAGCATGTAGGGTTTTTACCGAATGATGTTTCCCGGGGCCCGAAGCTGTCTAAATCCTTGTCTTGCGTGTTGATCCGCTCTGCGTCTCTCGTTTCACTCAACCCCTCTCAAGCTACCACATAGATGCGTTGGCCTCGCAACTAAGTCCTGACACTAAGGACATCTGCCGTGACAAATCCACGACAGTTGGCGCCCATCGTGGGGCTTGCGCACGGTGGTGTTGAGTTCTTGGAGGGATTTTCTCTCAGGAATCGAGAAGTTCGTGATTAGCCGCATAAAGAACCGGCATGGAAGAATCACGCAGGATAACCCGCCTACAAGGTTTTGGGTCAAAGAAGTCAGGGTTCCGTGCGCGGCGCTGCACACAAACCGTCGATCCACCAGTCCGAGTAAATACAATTTCCGCCGGTGCGGACCGGAAAGACCGAGACCGACTCAAGATTCGCTTCAATATTCCAAGAAACAGAACTCTAGGAGGAAGAATCAAATCAACCAGATGCTGACGTACTTTTAATAAAAAAACAAGAAAGGGCCACGCCCTGGAGGAGGTGGACGTGGATTTATCGATCGAAGCGTGGCTCCGCTTCATCGCCTGGAGCCGCCTCCTACTGCTGGCCGTCTCTCCAGCGGCTGCCCGTCTCTGCTGTGGTTGCGCTCGACTACTCCGAGCTACGGTCGCCTCCGTTTGTAAACCGGCCTCTGCCGTCTACACCTTCAGCCGTTTCCAAAGCGCTCCCGATGCAGAGTACCAGCGGCCAGAAAAGTAAGTCAGGCTCCTGGCTTAAAAGGAAAGAAAAAAAAGGGTTACTAGCCCACGTGAGATACATCAGAAGAAATATTCCTCGATTGATTGGACGTTTGAGCCCAAACTCAGAAGCAGGCTAATCTGATCCTACTACTAGTCCTAGTACAGTTCAGATTTGTTATTTCATCTACGATTAAGAGCCGGCACCTCCGCGATTAATTGGAAGAAGTTAAGTGCTACTATCAGATCATGATCACTGGAAGATTAAAAAAAGGAAAATTGCAGCGCGGCGCGCAGAGGCTGCAAGTATTTTAGGCGCTCCACTCACAAGGCCGGGGTTTGTATGCGCTTGACAAAGAACAGTGTGTGCGTACGCTGGTACTTCATGTGAGACTAGAAAAAGGACAGAAGGAGAAGGTCACATGGAGACCTCAGGCGCTTGAAGACAAGAGAACAAATCAATTCTTTTGTCAAAAACAAAATGAGCATTATACATTATCCAGCGCTATTATCTGTGTTCATCCGGCAAAAAAAACCAGATGTTATTTTTTCAATGTATTTTATCAGTACATATTAATTCATCCGAGCAATTACTCTGATCTATAATATTTTTATGCAGGACGGCTATTAAAAGAAAAAGGGATGGTATGATACCGCGGAGGCACGTTCGGCTGTGCCGCGCAGCTTCACGGACACGTGTATCGCGGTCAGGTTTACATCAACGCGCCGGCCGACTCGCCCGTCCGCACCATCTTACAACGCCACGGACGACTCGCCCGTCCGCCCTCGCCGCCGGTTCATGCGTCCGTGCCGGTTTACAACACGGAGGGCAACTTGCTCGTCCGCACCGGTTTACAACACCGCGGCCGATTCATCCGTTTGCTCGCATGGCCGACTTGTCCGTGATTGATTTCAGTTTCACCGTGGTGATCATCAACTCCGCGGTGGATATTTTTTAGCTAACATATCAGGTGAAAACCATCCATTATATTTTCATATTATATATTGCTTTCTTTAAAAAGAGCAATTACTCTGGCTTGCAAGTTTTTCAATGCAGGACAAATTGTCTATTGCAAAAAGGGATTATTATATCGCTGAGCTATTGGATAACCCATGCCGGTTTATATCGCGATCCAGCCCGCATCAATTCGTCAGGACCGTGCGAATTACCCAATAAAGCGTGCACAGGCCGTCGTTCCCTACAATCCGGTCTACATCAACATACGGCCGATTTACGCGTCTGCACCGGCTTACAATGCCGCGGCCGATTCATTTATCTGTGCTGCCTCTGAAGCCGCGGTCGTCTTTGTCGTCTGTCTCTCGCGGCCTGGTCTACATCAACATACCGGACCACACCTGTCTGCATGAGCTGTTTATTGAGTATGAGCAAGTCACAGCTTGGGTAGCCCGGTTTTCTTTCAACAAAATGGAGGCAAATTATCATATGCTATCAGCCACCGTCTGCACTGGATGGCTCAATGGGAAGGCACACAAGTCGACGTCACTACAGTTTGGTTAAATCGCCAGTTGGAAGGAACCATTGGCCGAGTTGCTGACACGGCTCATACGGGATCATTTATAACCCGCCACAGTCACCTCAACCTTCTGTGGATTCACATCGTGCTATCAACATCAATGATATACAAGTTATGCCGGTTTATATCACGGTCAAATATGGAAAGTCTCAAGCCAACTCCTCAAGTCACCTTTGAGACTCGGGGGCTACGATGACATGACTCAGCAAATCTTGCCAGTTTCATCCGGTTTAAGAAACCCAGGACGATGGAGGGAAAGATAACCCGGTCTCGGAGGCTACTGTTATATTGATGAAAATTTAAAGGCCGTCAGAAAATTTCCGGCTTAGAAAGTATATGACAGGTACAAAATCCCGGCTCAATGAAGAAGATCCGGGTCATCAGAAAGGATTCCGGTTTAAAATCCAGCTCAAGGGAAGTCAGTCTCACTGAAGCTCTCAAATATCCGGTTTACAATCCGGTTCAAGAGAAATCTATTCTTCCACAAGCTCTGAAGCACTCAGATCCGGTTTAACAATGTCCGGTTCAAAAAGGAATTAACTTCTCGCAAGTTCGAGTTTAAAGGCTGTCAGAAAATTTCCGACTGAAAATGAAGATTCCGGTTTAAAATCTAGTTCAAGGGAAAGATGTCTCCCACGAAGCTTTCAAGCTCTCAATATCCGGTTTAACATCCGGTTCAAGAAGGATTTATCTCTTGCAAAAAGTTAAAGGGTGCCAAAGATGACCTACTGCCATGATGCGCCATTCAAACATAGGTATCATGCCTTATTGGCTTATCATATTATTGATCACTTGGGGGCTTGGTCGTATCCGAATCATAGCTACACCTCTTGATCGGCTCAATGCCACAACATCACTTGGGGGCTTGGTCATATCCGAACCAATGCAACACCTTTTGATAGGAGAAAGCCACAAGATCACTTGGGGGCTTGGTCGTATCCGAACCAATGCAACACCTTTTGATAGGCGAAAACCACAAGATCACTTGGGGACTTGGTCACGTGTGAACCTGTCACACCTCTTGATCGGCCTAAGGCCACAGAATCACTTGGGGGCTTTGGTCGCACCCGAACCATCGCTACACCTCTTGATCGACATAATGCCACTGCATCATTTGGGGACCTGGCTGACTTGAACCATAGCTACGCCTATTGGGGGCTTGGTCGTGTCCGACCATGGTAATGCCACTTGATCGGCTCAATAGCCTCTTTTTGCAAATGGTTTTATCATTGCCTTTGCTTGAAATTTTGTTTTGATAAATATTTCTTTTGTTGCGTTTTTAAACCAACAATTCTTAAACCGGTTCGACTGTCAACTTACAAATTGACGGAACACGGTCAAATCTTAATCCGGAGGCTATCTGCCCGGTTTGATTTTCTGTTACCATCCTATTATGGAGTAAACCGGTGTTTATCAACCCGGCTCGGCTTTCAACTACAAATTGTCAGTACACGATCAAGTTATAATCCAGAGACTATCAGCCCGGTCTGTTTTGACTACGAGTCGCCAGTATTATATGTGGTTAAACCGGTGTTTATCACAACCTGGTACGGTTTTATCATAAACCGACACAATATGGAAGGAGTTATCAGTATTCAAAATCTGGGTTATTACCCCTATTACAAAAAGTTGGTAAACCAACGATGTGATTCAATGTCACAGCCGCCCGGACACTTTAAACTTGTTGTATGCAGAAACAGGTTGAACAAAGCATGATTATAAATCACCGGCGTTTACTAACCCGGCCTGGCTTTCGACTATAAGTTGCCAGTATGATGATAAATTATCCGGTGTTTATTAAACCGGCCTGGCTTTAAGACGATAAGTCGCCAGTATATGATGAGAAATTATCCGGTGTTTATTAAACCGTCCTGGCTTTGGACTATAAGTCGCCAGTATATATTTGGATTGCGCCATTGGAATCATGCGCTTATAAATGATTGAGTTATATTATTCAAATAGCCAAACTTGGCTGAATTTTTATTATGATATTGAATGAATAAGGTTTTCATAGCGGATTATATTATCTTGAATAGCCAACATGGCTGGATTTTATTATGGTTATTAATAACCTGTATTATTGAGGTTTTCAAAGTCGCTTTAGCGCAATGGCTATTATTTTATCAAAGGATATGATTTATTTTACAATGGAAGGAATAGTCCCGAGTCGCTGCAGGCTTACGACCCGGCACTTGGGGGCTACATTATTCAAGTTGAGATTATATCAAATATGCAGGTCTCATGTCGCTACAAGCATGCACCATGCCACTTGGGGGCTAATGCAAAGTCATTTTTATTGGTGTTATTGAAGACCCGACTCATCACATTATAATGAGCCGGCCCTTGGGGGCTACCAATTGCTCGTGTCAACAATTCAAGTTGTTGTTCAAATCTACATGATCATATTTACAAAAGTCCCTGCTCATTATTGCATAATGACCCGACCCTTGGGGGCTACACTGATTGAAGTTTTTATAAGCAATTACAAGTCCCAGGTTGCTGCAAGCATGACAACCCGACACTTGGGGGCTACATAATATGGAGTGTTCAGTTTTTACTAGTGACTGGGATGAACACAAAAGTGGAAGTATTTATATTGAAGCAAGTCTTAAACCATCACTTTGTTCTGCTCAAGACTTGGGGGCTACAGGTATTATATTATTACCGGAGAAATATTTTCAAATTCTCTGTTTTGAGCAAACCAGATTGACCCGGTGTCATCAATAATTATGACCCGGCGACAACAACAATTATGACTCGGTGCCATCGGTATTTACAAACCGGCGATTTTGGTAATATTAAACCGGCAAGTTTTACATCTTCAAACCGGCTGAATATCAGATGAGTATTTCAAGACCAATATTTCTTAAACCGGCGCTTTGGAAGTCGACTCAAGTGGATTATTCTTCACAATATTTTTCTATGAGAAACCAACGTCAGCAATTTGAGTATGAAGCTGGTTATTGACCTGGATTTTCCTGACACTAAGGAAACGACACGGATTTAAGGATGATCAGGTGCCGGTCTACAAGAATTCTTAACCCGAAGCACAACCTGTCAAATTTGTTCTTGTGTTTGTTTTGCAGCATAAAGTTTACCATGGATAAATCCAAGCTAAACTTGGGGGCTAATGTCGGGGATATACCCCGCGGCGTAAACCGGCCGCAAGTGTAACCCGGCCGGACTTCACGGTTTAATTGAGACCCGGCTGAGACTTGACGATTCAGTGGCGACCCGTTTGGACCTGGCGGTTTACGGTTCATTGGTAATCCGGCAGGCGGGTCAGAGGAGCGACGAGACCCGATGGCCCAACGGGCAGTTCATGAAGGCCGGTTTATACTATGGTGGGCCGGTTTAAGAGGAAAGGCATAAGGAATATTTACCTTACAAGGAGTTAAGACCAGGACTTGTATCCGGTTTGTATTAGAGATAGACTAGTCCTAATCCTAACAGGACTCCACATGTAACCCGCCCCTTCAACATATATAAGGAGGGGCAGGGCTCCCCAAAGAGGGAGAAGCTGCAAGCAAGAATAAAAAAATCTCTAGGGCTAGACACAAAGAGCCGGTTTACGGTGTCTCCCTCGTGATGATAATGAGACCTAGCCTCAAACAGCATGTAGGGTTTTTACCGGATGATGTTTCCCGGGGCCCGAAGCTGTCTAAATCCTTGTCTTGCGTGTTGATCCGCCCTGCGTCTCTCGTCCCACTCAACCCCTCTCAAGCTACCACATAGATGCGTTGGCCTCGCGACTAAGTCCTGACACTAAGGACATCTGCCGTGACAAATCCACGACAGGTTTGATATTGTAACTTGCTCTGTTCTCATGTCATGCACATTACAAGTGTTGTTATTGCTCTGTAGTTTCCCACACTTATATTCTGTCTATTCTGCTTTGTCTTAAACAGATATTATTTGAATTGTGTCTCTATCTTGATTTGGCAACAAAAACTAGAATGATATAGACCAACAGTGACCATGGTACATAGATATATGTACATTTCATGCTGTTATCTTGTCCACTTTACTACTGAACTGATTTACCAAAATGAGTTTCATATACAACATGGTAAACCTGTGATGTGTCTGCTTGTTTCTCTTTTAGAATGCAGACAAAATATTGGAGAAGAGTACCCCGTTATGCAATGGTAAAGAAAGTAATGTAGATAAGGTTCAAGATAGCGAGACATCCCTGTTGGTCACCAAGAAAGCTGATAAAAACTATCTTGACGATAGTGAGACAACCCAAAAGTCCTGTCTTGATGTAGTATTCGAGTTACTGGCAACTACTGCTGGCACAAGCTCTTCGAACTTGCTGCCTGAATCAGTTCGTCTTCTTGAGTCTCAACTTCAAGTTGAAAGACATCGATCAGATGTGCTGCCACACGAAGCCGAAGGACTGAGGAAGTCCCTGCAGAATTCAGATGCATACTTTCCTTTTTTTGAAAGCAGATGCATACTTTCTGGTGCAACAGTAAGCCCTGGATGATTTAAGCGCCAAACAAGAGAAAGTTAATAAGCTTGCTAACCATCTTGCCAGCATTATGGGTACCCAAGATATTGTTTCTTGAGCTCTTCTAAAGTGGTTTCAGTTCTGGACTTGTTTTGTTGCGGCGTTTATTTGCACTGGTCGCCAACTTTGACAACCAGTATATTTGATATGTTGCTTTGTTCCCTATATTTGCACTGGTGGCGAATTTTGATGCCCAGTGGATAGCCTAGCGTAAGTTGCTTGCTTATTTATTTCCCTTTTGTCTTGTTTATTTGTTTGCTTGTAGTCAGTGCAGTTCTTTTTCCGCGGTTTGCTAGTGGCCGCAATAACCTATTTTTTTAACTAGGCCACAATAACCATGGGCTACATATTTACTGTAGTGACCATGGGCCTCCTACGGGCCATAGAAACAATGGGCCTTCTACGGACCATAGAAACAATGGGACTTCTACGGGCCATAGAAACAATGGGCCTTCTACGGGCCGTAGCATCAATGGGCCTTCTACGCGCTGTATGATCGGTTGGCCAAACATGGGCCAATAACAAACCGCATTATGGGCCGTAAACGGGCTAGAGTTGGAATCGTCCATTCATGGGCCGACCATAACGGGCCGTCATTGATCGGTCGTATTTGACGACGCTATGAAAACGGCCCAACGGATTAACTGGCCACAAACGGGCCGACTGTAACCACGGGCTGAATTTGGCCCACAAGCAGAAAAGGCCAGTAATGGGTCATAAGTAACCGAATGCTGGAAATGAGCCCAAGAATAAATGGGCCCTGAGGAGGCCGAAAGATAACACGGGTTGGAAACGGCCCAATGGAAAAATGGGCCGTTAATGGTTATAAAGCGGTACACTGTTCATTACAGGCCAGTTTCACCACGGGCTGTTAATGGGCCAAGAGTTACAAAGGGCCTCATATGGGCCGAAAGACATCATGGACCATACTGTTGGGGAACGCAGTATTTCAAAAAATTTACCTATGATCACGCAAGATCTATCTATGTGATGTATAGAACCGAGCGGGAGAGTGTGTCCATGTACCCTCATAGACCAAAAGTGGAAGCGTTAAGTAACGCGGTTGATGTAGTCGAACGACTTCGTGATCCAATCGATCAAGTACCAAATGCATGGCACCTCCGCGATCTGCACACGTTCAACTCGGTGACGTCCATCGAACTCTTGATCCAGCTGAGGCTGAGGAAGAGTTTCGTCAGCACGACAGCGTGATGACGGTGATGATGAAGTTACCAATGCAGGGCTTCGCCTAAGCACTATAACGATATGACCGAGGTGGAAATATGTGGAGGGGGGCACCGCACACGGCTAAGACAACGGTCAACTTGTGTGTCTATGGGGTGCCCCCTCCGCCGTATATAAAGGAGTGGAGGAGGGGAGGGCCGACCCTCTCTATGGTGCGGCCCAAGGGGGATTCCTACTCCTAGTAGGAGTAGGTTTCCCACCTTCCCTAGTTGGAGTAGGAGAAGAAGGAAGAGGGAGAGGGAGAGAAGGAGGGGGGCCGGCCCCCACCCCAATTCGGATTGGGCTTGGGGGGCGCGCCCTCCACCTGGCCGCCTCCTCCTCTCTTCCACTAAGGCCCAATAAGGCCCATTGACTCCCCGGAGGGTTCCGGTAACCTCCCGGTACTCCGGAAAATGCCCAAACTCATCTGAAACCATTCTGGTGTCCAAACATAGCCTTCCAATATATTGATCTTTATGTCTTGACCATTTTGAGACTCCTCGTCATGTCCGTGATCACATCTGGGACTCCGAACAACCTTAGGTACATCAAAACACATAAACTCATAAAACTGATCGTCATCGAACATTAAGCGTGCGGACCCTACGGGTTCGAGAACTATGTAGACATGATGAGACTCATCTTCGGTTAATAACCAATAGAGGAACCTGGATGTTCATATTGGCTCCCACATATTCTACGAAGATCTTTATCGGTCAAACCGCATAACAACATACGTTGTTCCCTTTGTCATCGGTATGTTATTTGCCCGAGATTCGATCGTCGGTATCTCAATACCTAGTTCAATCTCGTTACCGGCAAGTCTCTTTACTCATTCCATAATGCATCATCTCGTAACTAACTCATTAGTTACATTGCTTGCAAGGCTTATAGTGATGTGCATTACCGAGAGGGCCCAGAGATACCTCTCCGATAATTGGAGTGACAAATCCTAATCTCAATCTATGCTAACTCAACAAACACCATTGGAGACACCTGTAGAGCATATTTATAATCACCCAGTTACGTTGTGACATTTGATAGCACACTAAGTGTTCCTCCGGTATTCGGGAGTTGCATAATATCATAGTCATAGGAACATGTATAAGTCATGAAGAAAGCAATAGCAACAAACTAAACGATCATCGTGCTAAGCTAACGGATGGGTCTTGTCAATCACATCATTCTCTAATGATGTGATCCTGTTAATCACACATGTACTAGTGACACTCTATTTGTCTATGTATTCATACATGTACTAAGTTTCCGGTTAATACAATTCTAGCATGAATAATAAACATTTATCATGATATAAGGAAATATAAATAACAACTTTATTATTGCCTCTAGGGCATATTTCCTTCAGTCTCCCACTTGCACTAGAGTCAATAATCTAGATTACATAGTAATGATTCTAACACCCATGGAGTCTTGGTGTTGATCATGTTTTTCTCGTGAGAGAGGCTTAGTCAACGGGTCTACAACATTCAGATCCGTATGTATCTTGCAAATCTCTATGTCTCCCTCCTTGACTTGATCGCGGATGGAATTGAAGCGGCTCTTGATGTGCTTGGTTCTCTTGTGAAATCTAGATTCCTTTGCCAAGGCAATTGCACCAGTATTGTCACAAAAGATTTTCATTGAACCCGATGCACTAGGTATGACACCTAGATCAGATATGAACTCCTTCATCCAGACTCCTTCATTTGATGCTTCCAAAGCAGCTATGTACTCTGCTTCACACGTAGATCCCGCCAGAATCTTTTCTTAGGACTGCACCAACTGACAGCTCCACCATTCAATATAAATACGTATCCGGTTCGTGACTTAGAGTCATCCGGAGCAGTCTCAAATCTTGCATCGACATAACCATTTACGACGAGCTCTTTGTCACCTCCATAAATGAGAAACATATCCTTAGTCCTTTTCAGGTATTTCAGGATGTTCTTGACCGCTATCCAGTGATCCACTCCTGGATTACTTTGGTACCTCCCTGCTAAACTAATAGCAAGGCACACATCAGGTCTGGTACACAGCATTGCATACATGATAGAACCTATGGCTGAAGCATAGGGAATGACTTTCATTTTCTCTCTATCTTCTGCACTGGTCGGGCATTGAGTCTGACTCAACTGCACACCTTGTAACACAGGCAAGAACCCTTTCTTTGCTTAATCCATTTTGAAATTCTACAAAACTTTATCAAGGTATGTGCTTTGTGAAAGTCCAATTAATCTTCTTGATCTATCTCTATAGATCTTGATGCCCAATATATAAGCAGCTTCATCGAGGTCTTTCATTGAAAAACTCTTGTTCAAGTATCCTTTTATGCTATCCAGAAATTCTATATCATTTCCAATCAACAATATGTCTTCCACATATAATAGTAGAAATGCTACAGAGCTCCCACTCACTTTCTTGTAAATACAGGCTTCTCCAAAAGTCTGTATAAAACCATATGCTTTGATCACACTATCAAAATGTTTATTCCAACTCCGAGATGCTTGCACCAGTCCATAAATGGATCATTGGAGCTTGCACACTTTGTTAGCATCCTTTGGATCGATAAAACCTTCTGGTTGCATCATATACAACTCTTCCTCCAGAAATCCATTCAAGAATGCATTTTTTACATCCATTTGCCAAATTTCATAATCATAAAACGCGGCAATTGCTAACATGATTCGGACGGACTTAAGCATCGCTATGGGTGTGAAGGTCTCATTGTAGTCAACTCCTTGAACTTGTCGAAAACCTTTCGCAACAAGTCGAGCTTTGTAGATAGTAACATTACCGTCAGCGTCAGTCTTCTTCTTGAAGATCCATTTATTCTCTATGGCTTGCCGATTATCGATGGACCGCATCTCAGATTTCATGGCCTCAAGCCATTTCATGGAATCTGGGCTCATCATCACTTCCTCATAGTTCGTAGGTTCGTCATGGTCAAGTAACATGACCTCCAGAACAGAATTACCGTACCACTCTGGTGTGGATCTTACTCTGGTTGTCCTACGAGGTTCGGTAGTAACTTGATTAGAAGTTTCATTCATTAGCTTCCTCACTAATTGGTGTAGGAATCACAGGAACTGATTTCTGTGATGAACTACTTTCCAATAAGGGAGTAGGTACAGTTACTTCATCAAGTTCTACTTTCCTCCCACTCACTTCTTTTGAGAGAAACTCCTTCTCTAGAAAGGATCCATTCTTAGCAACAAATGTCTTGCCTTCGGATCTATGATAGAAGGTGTACCCAACAATCTCCTTTGGGTATCCTATGAAGACACATTTCTCCGATTTGGGTTCGAGCTTATCAGGTTGAAGCTTTTTCACATAAGCATCACAGCCGCAAACTTTAAGAAACGACAACTTGGGTTTCTTGCCAAACCATAGTTCATAAGGTGTCATCTCAACGGATTTAGATGGTGCTCTATTTAACGTGAATGCAGCCGTCTCTAAAGCATAACCCCAAAACGATAGCGGTAAATCAGTAAGAGACATCATAGATAGCACCATATATAATAATGTGTGGTTACGACGGTTCGGACACACCATTATGCTGTGGTGTTCCGGGTGGCTTGAGTTGCGAAACTATTCCACATTGTTTCAAATGAAGACCAAACTTGTAACTCAAATATTCTCCTCCACGATCAGATCGCAGAAACTTTATTTTCTTGTTAGGATGATTTTCCACTTCACTCTGAAATTCTTTGAACTTTTCAAATGTTTCAGAGTTATGTTTCATCAAGTATATATACCCATATCTGCGCAAATCATCTGTGAAGGTCAGAAAATAACGATACCCGCCGCGAGCCTCAATATTCATCGGACCACATACATCACTATGTATTATCTCCAATAAATCTGTTGCTCGCTTCATTGTTCCGTAGAACGGAGTTTTAGTCATCTTGCCCATGAGGCATGGTTCCCAAGTACCAAGTGATTCATAATCAAGTGATTCCAAAAGTCCATAAGTATGGAGTTTCTTCATGCGCTTTACACCAATATGACCCATACGATAGTGCCACAAATAAGTTGCACTATCATTATCAATTCTGTATCTTTTGGCTTTAATATTATGAATATTTGTATCACTACTATCGAGATTCAACAAAAATAGACCACTCTTCAAGGGTGCATGACCATAAAAGATATTACTCATATAAATAGAACAACCATTATTCTCAGATTTAAATGAATAGCCGTCTCGCATCAAACAAGATCCAGATATAATGTTCATGCTTAATGCTGACACCAAATAACAATTATTCAGGTCTAAAACTAATCCCAAAGGTAGATGTAGAGGTAACGTGCCGACGGCGATCACATCGACTTTGGAACCATTTCCCACGCGCATCGTCACCTCGTCCTTAGCCAATATTCACTTAATCTGTAGTCCCTGTTTCGAGTTGCAAATATTAGCAAGAGAACCAGTATCAAATACCCAGGCACTACTAAGAGCATTAGTAAGGTACACATCAATAACGTGTATATCACATATACCTTTGTTCACTTTTCCATCCTTCTTATCCGTCAAATACTTGGGGCAGTGCCCCTTCCAGTGACCAGTCCCTTTGCAGTAGAAGCACTCAGTCTCAAGCTTAGGTCCAGACTTGGGCTTCTTCACTTGAGCAGCAACTTGTTTTCTGTTCTTCTTGAAGTTCCCCTTCTTCCCTTTACCCTTTTTCTTGAAACTGGTGGTCTTGTTGACCATCAACACTTGATGCTCCTTCTTGATTTCTACCTCCGCAGCCTTTAGCATTGTGAAGAGCTCAGGAATTGTCTTATCCATCCCTTGCACATTATAGTTCATCACGAAGCTTTTGTAGCTTGGTGGCAGTGATTGAAGAACTCTATCAATGACATTATCAACCGGAAGATTAACTCAGAACTAAGTCAAGTGATTATGATACCCAGACATTTTGAGTATATGTTCACTGAACGAACTATTCTCCTCCATTTTACAGCTGTAGAACTTATTGGAGACTTCATATCTCTTAATCCGGGCATTTTCTTGAAATATTAACTTCAACTCCTGGAACATCTCATATGCTCCATGACGTTCAAAATGTCATTGAAGTCCCGGTTCTAAACCGTAAAGCATGGCACACTGAACTATCGAGTATTCATCAGCTTTGGTCTGCCAGGCGTTCACAACGTCCGGTGTTGCTCCTGCAGCGGGTCTTGCACCTAGTGGTGCTTCCAGGACGTAATTCTTCTGTGCAGCAATGAGGATAATCCTCAAGTTACGGACCCAGTCCGTGTAGTTGCTACCATCATCTTTCAACTTAGCTTTCTCTAGGAACGCATTAAAATTCAAAGGAACAGTAGCACGATCCATTGATCTACAATAACATAGACATGCAAAATACTATCAGGTACTAAGTTCATGATAAATTAAAGTTCAATTAATCATATTACTTAAGAACTCCCACTTAGATAGACATCCCTCTAATCATCTAAGTGATCACGTGATCGAAATCAACTAAACCTTGTCCGATCATCACGTGAGATGGAATAGTTTTCACTGGTGAACATCACTATGTTGATCATATCTACTATATGATCCATGCTCGACCTTTCGGTCTCAGTGTTCCGAGGCCATATCTACATATGCTAGGCTCGTCAAGTTTAACGCGAGTATTCTGCGTGTGCAAAACTGGCTTGCACCCGTTGTATGTGAACGTAGAGCTTATCACACCCGATCATCACATGGTGTCTCGGCACGATGAACTTTCGCAACGGTGCATACTCAGGGAGAACACTTGTACCTTGAAATTTAGTGAGAGATCATCTTATAATGCTACCGCCGAACTAAGCAAAATAAGATGCATAAATGATAAACATCACATGTAATCAATATAAGTGATATGATATGGTCATCATCAGCTTGTGCCTTTGATCTCCATCTCCAAAGCAGCATCATGATCACCATCGTCACCGGCTTGACACCTTGATCTCCATCGAAGCATAGTTGTCGTCTTGCCAACTATTGCTATCACGACTATCGCTACCGCTTTGTCGGTGTACAAAAAGAGGGGTACACTTTTTGTACCCCTATAAGTGTGCACGGGCAGTTTGAGCCACGGGCACCACCACACTGAGCAAGGCGAGGGGGGTGAGCCAAGGTAAGACCGAAGCTCGAGAGGAGCAGAACGACGCCAAGACCAAGACCACAAAGAGCAAAGGGGACGAAGCGGACTCCCCCGGCAAGATCCTTGCCGGGGGGCGGTTTTAGCAAACCCGGCAAGACCCTTGCCGTGGCAGCTCGCCCCACACCTACGGAGCGAGTCACCCTTGACTCCACTGCCCCCATGGGGCAAGGATTCGGGAGACATCCCCGTGGTGACATGCAGATCTTTGTGAAGACATTCAAGATCAGATACACACTTTAGAAGATGATGATCCTCGGCGGGATCCCAGCCAAGGAGGACCACAAGGCCCCCGGCAAGAGCCTTGCTGGGGATGACAGCAGGCGCCACGGTAAGACCCTTGCCGGGGCCCCGGCAAGGCCCTTGCCATGAACACCCATAGGGCCACCATCAGGCCCACGCCAATCAGACCTCCACCGCCGTTCGCATGCAGCTGCCGACCCAACCAGCTGGGCAGGCACCTGCGTGGCGGCATGCGGATCTTCGTGGAGACCCACCACTACGCCACCTCAGCTACCTGCCTGCCTACATGGCACCGCGGGCACCGCTGGCCAGGGCGCGTGTCGACACAAGAGGGAGCGGCGACAGACGAGACAGGGCTCTCCCCCGTCCCCGATAAAGCAAGGACACCTAAGCAAGACGCATTAAATGCGCCTTGTCGTGTAATGCGAGGGAAAACCTCGCATCACTGTACCCTTTCCACCTCCTGTGTGCCACTGTGGCAACCCCTTTCCCTATAAAAGGAGGCCGAAGGCGACCAGGAAGAGGATTCGGCTTTTTGGAGCTCCTCACGCCCCATTGCTAGTTCAAGAACACAGATAAACAATCCACCAAAGCAGGAGTAGGGTTTTACGCATCCTCGCGGCCCAAACCTGGATAAACGAACCGTGTGCTATCTGTTTGATCCGCTCTTCTCACGACCCTGCGCCCCGCAACCGTAGTAGGGATTCTTGTGATCCCATAGGTGTCGTTCCCACCGACATCTTTGGCGCGCCAGGTAGGGGGCACAGTTGCGAGAATTGGCTCTAGCAGTTAGTTCGATGCTTCTTCATCGTCATGGCGCCCAAGAAGAAGACGACGGTGGCGGTTGGCCCGTCGGAAGCCGGACATCCCGTCCCGATGCGGGCGAGCAGCGGACCAGTCGCAGACAGGACCCGGGGTGCCGTTCGCGAACACCAACACCGTCCCAGCAGCCGGAGTTTGGGAGGTGGCGATGTTCGTGCGCCTGGTAACGGGCCGCATGCCGCCAAATCCAAAGACGGAGCCAGGCCCTCCGCGGGTGGCGCGGGGCCTTCCAGGATCGCTGCCACCCCGCCCGAGGGCGACGCGAGGGCTTCCAAGACTCCCACGCCGGTGCCGACCGCGCACTCCTCTCAAGCGGCGCGCGACGAGCGGCGTGATCACGCTGAAGACCCCGGGCGTCGCCGCGGAAAGAGCCCCGAGCGCCACTCCCGGGATGTAGAAGACATGCCCGCCCGCCGAGGCGCTGGTGAAGATGGCATGCGACCGCGGGGTCGTGATAGAGCTCCTTCTGACATGGTCAGAAGTCGAAGCGCGTCGCGATCCGTGCAGGTTTCGCTGCCACCAACGCCAGCAGAAGCCCTGGGGCGCGCGCAGTTGCTCCTCGATTTGCCTCCCACTACGGGGAAACTCAATGAATGGAGAGCCACTATCCGAAGCCTTGTTGCGGTGGCCAACAAAGACGAACCGAGTCTGGTGGAGCCCCCGGGTCGACGTTCCGACGGAGTCCCACGCACCAGTGGCAGGAAAGCCGGCGGCGCCACGACCACGATGCACTCGCCTCCTCCTCGCCCGGTACCGCGGACGCTAGCCCGTCGCGACGTTACAGGCGACGAAATCTCCATAGCGTCGTCCGACCCGCAGACCCACTGTGACCAGCGCCAAGTTTTTCGGGAACGAGAACATGAAGACGCTCGAACCGCTATCGAGCGCCAGCGCGGAGCGCGCCACCAATCGGACAGGCAAGCCGGGCCTGTTGTGAACCACCCGGCACCGGAGAGCCCTAGAGGGTACCTTACGAGGTAGGTTGTCTGGCTTTTACCCGTGAGCTGTGGCAGTTCCAGTGGCCCACTCACCGCACCTTCAAACCTGACGTGGGCGAAAGTACAGCGGCAAGACCCACCCGTCCGAGTTCCTCAGCATCTACACCATCGCGATGCAAGCTGCCGGAGCCCGTGATGATAAGGTGCTTGCGAATTACTTTCCGTTGGCTCTTAAACCCAACGCCATGTGATGGTTGATACACTTGCCGGTAGACTCTATTTCCTCCTGGTCGGATTTGTGCCATGAGTTCGTGGGCGCCTTTACTGGAGGCCACCAAGCTCATGGCCAAGCGAGCGACCTGCACGTCATTCCCCAGAAGGGAGGCGAGAGTCTTCGCAAGTATATACAGAGGTTCAGCCGGATACAGTACAATATCCCTGATGTTCACCCTGCCGCCATCATCAGCGCATTCCATCAAAACGTGCGTAACCGCAAGATGCGCGAAGAGCTGGCAATGAACAAGGTGAAAGATGTAGCAGAACTCTATGTTCTTCCTGACAGATGTGCTCGGGCTGAAGAGGGAAGGAAGTACCCCGGCGAAGATGCCGGCGTGGAAACCGACTCCTCAGATGAGGATACTGCCGCTCCGGTGAAGAAGGGCCAGCGCCGCAATAGGAAGAAGCGGAAAAAGTATCCCATCGCTCTACCATGTACCAGTTCGTCGATGACGTCCTGTACAGAAAGAGGCCGAACAGTGTGAAATTGAAGTGTATCCCTCGAGAGGAAGGACTGGAGCTATTGGCGGAGATACACGGAGGCATATGTGGATCCCACATAGGGTCTAGGGCCCTTGCCGGCAAGGCATTTCGGCAAGGCTTCTTCTGGCCCACCGCCCTCCAGGATGCGACGACACTAGTCACCAGGTGTGAAGCGTGTCAGTTCCATTCAAAGAAGCTTCATCAAGCAGCTCAAGCCCTTCAAACCATTCCTCTCTCCTGGCCCTTCTCGGTCTGGGGGCTCGACATACTGGGCCCTTTCCCCCACGCTGTCGGGGGCTTTAAGTACTTGTACGTTGCAATCGACAAGTTCACAAAGTGGCCGGAGGTGGAGGCAGTGAGGAAGGTCACAGCTCAGTCAGCCGTCAAGTTCTTCAAGGGACTAGTGTGCCATTTTGGTGTACCCAACAGGGTTATCACCGACAACGGCACACAGTTCACAAGCCGCACCTTCATGCAATATACCTAAGACCTCGGCAGCAAAGTCTGTTTCGCTTCCGTTGCTCACCCATGAAGCAATGGTCAAGCTGAGAGGGAAAATGCTGAAGTACTGCGAGGCTTAAGGACCAAGACCTTTGACAGGCTGCACAAGAGTGGAAGGCGCTGGATTGATGAGTTGCCGACGGTTCTTTGGTCGATCAGGACGACGCCAAATCGAGCCACCGGCCAGACACCCTTTGCCCTAGTATACGGGGCAGAAACAGTTCTCCCCACTGAACTCATATACGGGTCACCTCGAGTGCTCGCTTATGATGAGCTTGAGCAAGAGCAACTGCGGCAAGATGACGCAATGCTCCTTGAGGAAGATCATCTTCGGGCGGCTGTGAGAGCAGCACGCTACTAGCAAGCCTTGCGCCGCTACCATAGCCGCAAGGTTCATGCCCGAAGCCTTGAGGAAGGTGACCTTGTCCTTCGGCACGTTCAATCGGCCAAGAATTCCAACAAGTTGACGCCAAAGTGGGAAGGCCCTTATTGGGTAATATGAGTCACCAGGCCCGGCGCAGTCCGCCTGGAGACCGAAGATGTCATTCCGGTGAGTAATTCCTGGAACATTGAGCATCTTCGCAAGTTTTACCCGTGAGGCGCGGCTTGCCGGGCCCTCCGACAAGCCACCTTTTGTACAAGCATTGCCGATGATGCATGTAACCCTTTGTACAAAGCCAGGCTCAGACCCTGAGCATAAATAAATGAAGCGCTGGCGCCCTAAGTTATAGCATGCATGCTAGGTCGAGTCTCGTCCTTGGTTAGGGTTGATAGTGCTTAGCGGTGACTAACCCCTAGCTTAGAGGTCGAGTGTGCGTCTCTTTGCCGTTCTTTTGTCTTCTTTGGTTCGCAGGACTCACATATATCCTTGCCGGATCACTTGAGTACGAAAAAGAGAAGAGGGACAGACCAACATCTAGACCCCAGCAAGCCAGTATTGCCGGGGGCTGCAAGTGCAAAGATTCACCCACGGCAAACCAGAGTTGCCGGGGGCTACAGCTTCAGATAAGTTCTTCATCCCTTATCATGCATTCCCTTATGGACTGAGGTATGTGGAACCTCGTTCCTTCCTAAAGCTACCGTGCTCCCCTAAACTCTAGGCCCTAGGGCTCATTCCTGGGGCCAGGTTTGGTCGTAGTCGCGGCAGCGAAAGGATGAAACAAGGAGCTTGAACCCACCTCATCCCTGCCTCCGCCAAAAGCGTGAGAATGGTCGAGCGACGTGGGAAGACGGCAAGGCCTGCTGCCGGGCAAGGAAATGTTTATCTTAGAGATATCAAGGATTTACTCCTTGACGTGGGTTCTACCCGCAAACAAATGACCCGACAAGCATCCCTTTTTCATTAAAAACATTCCACTCAGGTACAGTCCATAGGGAATGAAAAACATGAATGATGGGACTACAAGTTTTAAATTCAGCCAAGGCCCGAAGGCTTACAAACTAAAAAGAGATAAGGTGCCCGTAATCCCTTTCTTGTCCCTCTCCTCAGGAGGCAGGTCAAGGAGGAGAAAAGGGAAAAAGGGGTGCCTAGGCAAGCTACGGGTGGCAGAAGACACCAAGAGAACATCTCGGTGGCCGTCCGAAGGCTGGATGGTAATGGCGGCGCCGGAAGCAGAGCTCGAAGACGAGGCGGCAGGACGTCAGCACGCGTTGAAGGCGTCGGTGCCCGCGTACTCCGATTTGACGGCCTTGCCGCCTGCCCTCTTCCTCTTCTGCAGCCTCCCAACGCCAGCCGCCCAAGGAGACGACCCCGAGAAGTTCATGGAGCTGGCAACACGGATGATGGGGTCACCGGTGCCGCATGGAGCAGCGCCCGACACCTAGTCGGACCCGTCATCCTGCCGCCTGCTACCCTCGTCGTCGCTGCCGTTGTCCTCCTCGTCACTCCCGCCCGAGGAGGAGTCTTCGCTATCAGAAGAGCTCTCCACACAGCACCTTGCATGGGTCCCGAAGAGCCTGAAGACCTTGACGGAGAGGAGGCCACCCTCCATCAGCTTGAAATGGAGAGTGAGCCCCTCCGTCAAGCGGTGGATATGAGCGAACGTCTTGCATCCCCGACGAATATACATCACGTGAGGGGCTGGGAAGTCGACGCGAACCCGCGTGCCGCTGATCCCACAGCCCCTCATGTGCAGCTGCAATGACTCCGGCGGATCTAGCTCCATCTCCCGCGCGAATGGAGTCGGGAGACGAAGGCGACGGCGCGGCGGACGGCGCAGCCTGACGAAGAACTCGCAAGGATCATCCCCAACATGGCCCTCCGTGGGAGGAGGAACTGCTGGCGGAGGCGAGGCCGGCGCACCGCCCCGTCCTCCTCTTCCCTGAGCACCTCGGCCTCGCCCCCTCCCCCTTCCCCTTGCGGCTGGCTCTGCTACCGCAGGTGCAGGAGAAGGAGGGACGCGTTGTCGAGCGGCGACCCTCGCCGCCACCGTTGAAGGACCAGGGTTCCCTCTCTCCATGGCGGATGGAAGGGGGAGCAGAAGCTGAAGGAAGGAGGAGATGAAGGAATGCGGGACGCCATCCCCCCTCTCGCTCTTTATAAAGGAGCGGAGTGGGGGCTCGGCCGCCCCGCTCAGCCAATCAAGACGCAGAAGGCGCAGGGAACTGGGACCGACCCGCTGCCCCAGCCCGGGGTGGCCCGGTTTCCCGCCTCCACCGCTCGCCATCCCAAGCGCATGAGAGCCACGTGGCAGGCGTACAGGACCGAGGCGACGGATGAGGCGACCTCTCCTCACCCCGTGATCATGGGGAGTGGACGCCCTGAAGACCACGCCTCGGCCCTGTCTAGTAAATGGGCCGCGCCTCCACGCCTCCCTCCGTTTATGGGAAAGGCGCGAACCGCCCCCTTTGCTATGACATGACGCATGCGTGCAGAGCTTAGCCCCACGCATGCCGCCCACGTCACACACGCCTCCCCACGCTGCGCCACGCGCGGGAAGCGTGGGAAGCGCAGCGCGCGAAGAGACTTACCACGGTAAAAACCGCCCCGCCTGCCCGCGCATCGTTTTTGGGCCTAGCCCAACGACGCGATTGCGCTTACGTGTGGCCCAGGCCCGGGGGCTCCTGTCGGTGTACAAAAAGAGGGGTACACTTTTTGTACCCCTATAACTGTGCACGGGCAGTCTGAGCCACGGGCACCACCCCACTGAGCAAGGCGAGGGGCGTGAGCCAAGGTAAGACCAAAGCTCGAGAGGAGCAGAACGACGCCAAGACCAAGACCACAAAGAGCAAAGGGGACGAAGCGGACTCCCCCGGCAAGATCCTTGCCGGGGGCGGTTTTAGCAAACCCAGCAAGACCCTTGCCGTGGCAGCTCGCCCCACACCTACGGAGCGAGTCACCCTTGAGTCCACTGCCCCCATGGGGCAAGGATTCGGGAGACATCCCCGTGGTGACATGCAGATCTTTGTGAAGACATTCAAGATCAGATACACACTTTAAAAGATGATGATCCTCGGCGGGATCCCAGCCAAGGAGGACCACAAGGCCCCCGGCAAGAGCCTTGCCGGGGATGACAGCAGGCGCCACGGCAAGACCCTTGCCGGGGCCCCGGCAAGACCCTTGCCGGGGCCCCGGCAAGGCCCTTGCCATGAACACCCGTAGGGCCACCATCAGGCCCACGCCAATCAGACCTCCACCGCCGTTCGCATGCAGCTGCCGACCCAACCAGCTGGGCAGGCACCTGCGCGGCGGCATGCGGATCTTCGTGGAGACCCACCACTACGCCACCTCAGCTACCTGCCTACCTACATGGCACCGCGGGCACCGCTGGCCAGGGCGCGTGTCGACACAAGAGGGAGCGGCGACAGACGAGACAGGGCTCTCCCCCGTTCCCGATAAAGCAAGGACACCTAAGCAAGACGCATTAAATGCGCCTTGTCATGTAATGCGAGGGATAACCTCGCATCACTGTACCCTTTCCACCTCTTGTGTGCCACTGTGGCAACCCCTTTCCCTATAAAAGGAGGCCCAAGGCGACCAGGAAGAGGATTCGGCTTTTTGGAGCTCCTCACGCCCCATTGCTAGTTCAAGAACACAGATAAACAATCCACCAAAGCAGGAGTAGGCTTTTACGCATCCTCGCGGCCCGAACCTGGATAAACGAACCGTGTGCTATCTGTTTGATCCGCTCTTCTCACGACCCCGCGCCCCGCAACCGTAGTAGGGATTCTTGTGATCCCATAGGTGTCGTTCCCACCGACACGCTTAGTGATAAAGTAAAGTAATTACATGGCGATTGCATTTCATACAATAAAGCGACAACCATAAGGCTCCTGCCAGTTGCAAATTTTATATGGCTGCTATAGGTTTAGCTAGAACCGTTCTTACCTACGCATCAAAAACCATGACGATTTTTCATCAAGTGTGCTATTTTAACCTTCAACAAGGACCGGGCGTAGTCACACTTGATTCAACTAAAGTTGGAGAAACAGACACCCACTAGCCACCTGTGTGCGAAGCATGACGGTAGAACCAGTCTCGCGTAAGCGTACGCGTAATGTCGGTCTGAGCCGCTTCATCCAACAATACCGCTGAATCAAAGTATGACATGCTGGTAAGCAGTATGACTATTAGCGCCCACAACTCTTTGTGTTCTACTCGTCCATATAACATCTACGCATAGACGTGGCTCGGATGCCACTGTTGGGGAACGCAGTATTTCAAAAATTTAACCTACCATCACGCATGATCTATCTATGTGATGTATAGTAACGAGCGGGAGAGTGTGTGCACGTACCCTCGTAGACCGAATGCGGAAGCGTTAAGTAACGCGGTTGATGTAGTCGAACGTCTTCGCGATCCAACCGATCAAGTACCGAATGCACGGCACCTCCGCGATCTGCACATGTTTAGCTCAGTGACGTCCCTCAAACTCTTGATCCAGCTGAGGCCAAGGGAGAGTTTCGTTAGCATGACGGTGATGATGAAGTTACCGATGCAGGGCTTCGCCTAAGCACTACAACCATAAAACCGAGGTGGAAATGTGTGGAGGGGGGGCACCACACACGGCTAAGACAACTGTCAACTTATGTGTCTATGGGGTGCCCCCCTCCCCCGTATATAAAGGAGAGGAGGAGGGGAGGGCGGGCCCTCTCTATGGCGTGCCCCAAGGGGGATTCCTACTCCTAGTAGGAGTTGGTTCCCCCCCTTCCCTAGTTGGAGTAGGAGAAGAAGGAAGAGGGAGAGGGAGAGAAGGAAAGGGGGGCCGGCCCCCCACCCCAATTCGGATTGGGTTTGGGGGGGCGCCCTCCACCTAGCCGCCTCCTTCTCTCTTCCACTAAGGCCCAATAAGGCCCATTGACTCCCCGGGGGGTTCCCGTAACCTCCCGGTACTCCGGAAAATGCCCGAACTCATCCGAAACCATTCCAGTGTCCAAACATAGCCTTCCAATATATCGATCTTTATGTCTCGACCATTTCGAGACTCCTCGTCATGTTCGTGATCACATCCGGGACTCCGAACAACCTTAGGTACATCAAAACACATAAACTCATAATACCGATCGTCATCGAACGTTAAGCGTGCGGACCCTACGGGTTCGAGAACTATGTAGACATGACCGAGACTCATCTCTAGTCAATAACCAATAGCGGAACCTGGATGTTCATATTGGCTCCCACATATTCTACGAAGGTCTTTATCGGTCAAACCGCATAACATACGTTGTTCCCTTTGTCATCGGTATGTTACTTGCCCGAGATTCGATCATCGATATCTCAATACCTAGTTCAATCTCGTTACTGGCAAGTCTCTTTACTCGTTCCATAATGCATCATCCCTTAACTAACTCATTAGTTACATTGCTTGCAAGGCTTATAGTGATGTGCATTACCGAGAGGGCCCATAGATACCTCTTCGACAATCAGAGTGACAAATCCTAATCTCGATCTATGCCAACTCAACAAACACCATCGAAGACACCTATAGAGCATCTTTATAATCACCCAGTTACGTTGTGACATTTGATAGCACACTAAGTGTTCCTCCGGTATTTGGGAGTTGCATAATCTCATAGTCATAGGAACATGTATAAGTCATGAAGAAAGCAATAGCAAGAAACTAAACGTTCATCGTGCTAAGCTAACGTATGGGTCTTGTCAATCACATCATTCTCTAATGATGTGATCCCGTTAATCAAATGACAAATCATGTCTATGGCTAGGAAACTTAACCATCTTTGATTAACGAGCTAGTCAAGTAGAGGCATATACTAGTGACACTCTGTTTGTCTATGTATTCACACATGTACTAAGTTTTCGGTTAATACAATTCTAGCATGAATAATAAAAATTTATATAAGGAAATATAAATAACAACTTTATTATTGCCTCTAGGGCATATTTCCTTCACATACATGGGCCGAAAGTTACAACGGGCTGGAATCATATTGGACGGCCCAGATGAAGCTACTGGGCTTAATTCGGATAGGCCGTAACGGGTCGTGAGTTAGCAGGCCATAAATGAGCTATATATGAACTGGTCGTTAACAGGCTTTCCATGGGCCGGCCCGCTACCTTTTGACCAAGTCAAACGGGCCGACCTTTTTTCACCGGAATGGGCCTCTGTTGGGCCGTGCCATGTGTTGACGTATCATAGGTGCCTCTTGTCCAATGATTGGATGACATTTGTCCCAACGGTGAGCTGACACATGGTTCCTCTGGCCATTGAGAACTTTACACGTGGAAAATCCCCATTGGTCCGGGCTGTTAACGGGTTATCGGATCCAAAACCGGACCCGATAGCTTAACGGCGACCCGTTACGGTGGATGGCACGTGTCGGTTACCCTTGACGAAAGCACTTCCATGACGCGCCATTTATCGTCATGGAAGTGGACACTTTCGTGATGATAATTTTGGTAATGTCATGGAACACTTCTACGACAGCACATGTATGACTATCTTGATTCTGTCATAAAATTGTCATGGATGTACATGCATGACAGAAAATGTTACCTACTGTGACAAACACGTATCATCACGGAAGTGTGTTTTTTTTGTAGTGATGATGAAAACTAACTTGACGATAATCCCCATGTGTCCTCGGGAGCGCTTTGCTTTATATAAGAGTTCGTCCAGGCTTATCCTTTTCTACAAAAAGGATTGGGCCACCTTGCTGCACCTTCATTACACTTGTTACTTGTTACCCATTACGGATTATCTTATCTCAAACTATCAGTTACCGATAATTTCAGTGCTTGCAGAAAATACCTTGCTGAAAACTGCTTGTCATTTCCTTCTGCTCCTCGTTGGGTTCAACACTCTTACTTATCGAAAGGACAATGATAGATCCCCTATACTTGTGGGTCATCAGCGCGCGGCCTGTCTTGCCAGGATCTCTTGTTGGATATCGTACCGGCGCTCCAGCGTGAGCATTGCGTAGTCGGTGGTCTTCCTCCGGACCATGGCGGAGCGCCAGAGCGTGGGCACAGTGCCGGAGTGGGAGAGGGATGAGGTGGATGGGCTCAGACTGGTGGCGCGGAGAGAAGGCAGGTGGATGGGCTAGGGTTGCGGGACACTGCTACTTGTGAGCTGCGTTGGGTTTTCCTTAAAGAGGAGGGATGATGCAATATAGTAGAGCTAAGTATTTCCCTTATTTATGAAACCAAGGTTATCAATCTAGTAGGATAATCGCGCAACACCTTGTTACCAACACCTACACACAAGATAACAAATCCTTGCACCCAACGCGAACAAGGGGTTGCTAATCCCTCGGCGGTTATTTGCAAGATTAAATTGTGTAGTGATTGATATATAGATTGAACAAAAATTCTAAATAAAATAAATAAAGTAAAATTGCAGCAAGGTATTTTTAATTTTTTTTAATATATGATAAAGTAGACCCTGGTGGCCATAGTTTTCACTAGAGGCTTCTCTCTTGAAGATAGCATACAGTGGGTAAACAAATTACTATTGTGCAATTGATAGAGAAGTGAATAATGATGACGATATCCAAGGCAATGATCATGTATATAGGTATCACGTCCGAGACAATTAGACCGAAACGATTCTGCATCTACTACTATTACTCCACACATCGACCACTATCCAGTATGCATCTAGAATATTAAGTGCATAAAGAATGGAGTAACGCCTTAAGCAAGATGACATGATTTAGACAAAGTAAACTCACCCATGAATAAATCCCATCTTTCTATCCCTAATAGCAATGGTACAATACATGTCATGCCCCCTGCTGTCACTGGGATTGAGCACCGCAAGATTGAATCCATTACAAAGCACCTCTCCCATTGCAAGAAAAATCAATCTCGTTCGCCAAATCAAATCAATAGATGGAGAGAAATACAAAGTTATAATAATCATGCATAAAAGAGTTCAGAGAAGACACAAATAATATTAATGAATAATTTGATCATAAACTCGTAATTCATCAGATCCCAACAAACACCGCAAAAAGTGATTACATCGAATAGAACTCCAAGAACATCGAGGAGAACATTGTATTGAAGATCAAATAGAGAGATGAAGCCATCTAGCTACTAACTATGGACCTGTAGGTCTGTGATAAACTACTCACACATAATTGGAAGGGCAGCAAGGTTGATGTAGAGCCCCTTCGTGATTGATTCCCTCTTCGTCGGAGTGCCGGAAAAGGCCCTCGGATGGGATGTTTCGAGAACATAAGCTTGTGGTGGCGGACAAAGTATTCCGTGGACTCCTCTGTTGGTTTACCGATTTTAGGGAATTTATAGAGACGGAGTTAGGTCAAACAAAGCTATGCGGGCACCACGAGCCACCAGGGCGCGCCCTGGTGCCTCGTGGGCCACTGCTCCATCTTCTGGTCCTCTCCCGAAGCTTCCAAGGTCTCTTATGTCCAGCAAAAAATCTTCAAAAAGTTTTATGGCATTTGGACTTTGTTTGGTACTGATATTCTGCAATACAAAAAACAAGCAAAACACTCCAACGGGCACTGGGCACTAAGTTAATATGTTAGTCTAAAAAAATAATATATAATTGCTTATAAATGTATATAAAACATTTAAGATTGATAATATAATATCATGAAACAATAAAAAAAATATACGTTGGAGACGTATCAGATGCCGGCCGGCTTAAATAGACGAGTTTGGCTTCGGGCGGCGAGCCAGAACGGCGCCTCGTTTCCGGGCGAGTCCGCATGGGACCCCATCATCGGTCCTATGTGGCGAACGCGCTCGGGCGCCCCCATATCCGTCCCATATTTGGACTGGATATGACGGGTGCCGATCAGCCCGGGCTTTTGAGGTCTATTTGAAGGGCCATCTGGGTCAAAAATTATGACCAGTCAGTGACTGGGCAGCCCGCCCGAACGTATGAGACGGATTTGACGCGCCCCGCTGTAGATGCTTTAACTCCACATAACACAATGAGTAAAATGCAAGTGCGGTCCTAATTCTTTTCTGAAAGTGTCACTTGGGTCCTAATTCTTTCAAAATGCATATCTGAGTCCCAAATCTTTTTAAGTTGTTCACGTGAGGTCCTAATCCCGTCTGACCGCCGCTGACCAGTGCCACGTAGACACCAGAGGGCCCAGGCGGGAGTTTTCCCGCCCCTGGCGGTTGGGCTTATATGCAATTTGGCCCCTGATTAATCCGTCCTTCCCATTCCCCCGTCCCTAGGTCCCCTCCACCCTGCTCTGCTTGTTCCGCCGCCGCCCAGCACCATGTCCGCCGCCGCTAGCTCCTCTACGGTGACGCACCATGGGAGGAAGTTGCTTGGTCCATCGCCAGCATCCATGGCCTTAGCAGCGCCGTCAACAACGGCGGCATCTCCACCGAGGACAGTAGCTCATTCGGTGCAGCCGCCGGCGGGGATGTTGCCGTTGGTACCTTGCCCTAGCTACCGCATTCGATCTACAATTCGTCTTGTGTCAAAATCGGAGGCAAATCCTGGTAGGATTTTCTACGGGTGCCCCAATCATCATGTAAGATTTTCTTCAAGTGCCCCAATAGATTTGATGTTTCTGTGTTCCTGTGTTATATTTTTTTTGCTGAATTTTGTTACTCAATTTGTGTCAGATTCCACCAAATCCTTGCCAACATTATTACTGGGAAGATGGACCAGACAACTATTATGATTTTTTGGTGAGAGGTTGATGTATACTACGCAACCTTCTCCTTGTAGACGTTGTTGGGCCTCCAAGTGCAGAGGTTTGTAGGACAGTAGCAAATTTCCCTCAAGTGGATGACCTAAGGTTTATCAATCCGTGGGAGGCGTAGGATGAAGATGGTCTCTCTCAAGCAACCCTGCAACCAAATAACAAAGAGTCTCTTGTGTCCCCAACACACCCAATACAATGGTAAATTGTATAGGTGCACTAGTTCAGCGAAGAGATAGTGATACAAGTGCAATATGAATGGTAGATATAGGTTTTTGTAATCTGAAAATATAAAAACAGCAAGGTAACTAATGATAAAAGTGAGCGTAAACAGGATTGCAATGCTAGGAAACAAGGCCTAGGGTTCATACTTTCACTAGTGCAAGTTCTCTCAACAACAATAACATAATTGGATCATATAACTATCCCTCAACATGCAACAAAGAGTCACTCCAAAGTCACTAATAGCGGAGAACAAACGAAGAGATTATGGTAGGGTACGAAACCACCTCAAAGTTATTCTTTCCAATCAATCCGTTGGGCTATTCCTATAAGTGACACAAACAGCACTAGAGTTCGTACTAGAATAACACCTTAAGACACAAATCAACCAAAACCCTAATGTCACCTAGATACTCCAATGTCACCTCAAGTATCCGTGGGTATGATTATACGATATGCATCACACAATCTCAAATTCATCTATTCAACCAACACATAGAACCTCAAAGAGTGCCCCAAGGTATCTACCGGAGAATCAAGAAGAAAACTTGTGCCAACCCCTATGCATAGGTCCATGGGCGGAACCCGCAAGTTGATCACCAAAACATACATCAAGTGAATCACGTGATATCCCATTGTCACCACAGATACGCACGGGAAGACATACATCAAGTGTTCTCAAATCATTAAAGACTCAATCTGATAAGATTACTTCAAAGGGAAAACTCAATCCATTACAAGAGAGTAGAGGGGAAGAAGAAACATAAGATCCAACTATAATAGAAAAGCTCGCGATACATCAAGATCGTGCCAAATCAAGAACACAAGAGAGAGAGAGAGATCAAACACATAGCTACTGGTACATACCCTCAGCCCCGAGGGTGAACTACTCCCTCCTCGTCATGGAGAGCGTCGGGATGATGAAGATGGCCACCGGTGAGGGTTCCCCCCCTCCGGCAGGGTGCCGGAACAGGGTCCCGATTGGGTTTTGGTGGCTACAGAGGCTTGCGGCGGCGAAACTCCCGATCTATTCTGTTCCCCGAAGTTTTTAGGGTATATGGGTATATATGGGAGGAAGAAGTACGTCGGTGGACCTCTGGGCTGTCCACGAGGCAGGGGGTGCACCCCCACCCTCGTGGGCAGCCCGGGACTCCCCTGGTGCAACTTCGGTACTTCGTGGGCTTCTTCTGGTCCAAAAATAAGTTCCGTGGAGTTTCAGGTCAATTGGACTCCGTTTGATATTCCTTTTCTTCGAAACACTAAAATAGGAAAAAAACAGCAATTCTGGGCTGGGCCTCCGGTTAATAGGTTAGTCCCAAAAATAATATAAAAGTGGATAATAAAGCCCAATATTGTCCAAAACAGTAGATACTATAGCATGGAGCAATCAAAAATTATAGATACGTTGGAGACGTATCAAGCATCCCCAAGCTTAGTTCCTGCTCGTCCTCGAGTAGGTAAATGATAAAAAAGATAATTTTTGATGTGGAATGCTAGTTGGCATAATTTCAATGTAATTCTTCTTAATTGTGGTATGAATATTCAGATCTGAAAGTTTCAAGATAAAAGTTCATATTGACATAAAAATAATAATACTTCAAGCATACTAACTAAGCAATTATGTCCTCTCAAAATAACATGGCCAAAGAAAGTTCATCCCTACAAAATCATATAGTTTAGTCATGCTCCATTTTTGTCACACAAGAATGCTCTCATCATGCACAACCCCGATGACAAGCCAAGCAATTGTTTCATACTTTAGTAATCTCAAACTTATAAACTTTCACGCAATATATGAGCGCGAGCCATGGACATAGCACTATGGGTGGAATAGAATATGATGATGGGGGTTATGTGGAGAAGACAAAAAAGGAGAAGGTCTCACATCAACGAGGCTAATCAATGGGCTATGGAGATGCCCATCGATTGATGTTAATGCAAGGAGTAGGGATTGCCATGCAACGGATGCACTAGAGCTATAAATGTATGAAAGCTCAACAAAAGAAACTAAGTGGGTGTGCATCCAACTTGCTTGCTCACAAAGACCTAGGGCACTTGAGGAGGCCCATTGTTGGAATATACAAGCCAAGTTCTATAATGAAAAATTCCCGCTAGTATATGAAAGTGACAAAACAAGAGACTCTCTATCATGAAGATTATGGTGCTACTTTGAAGCACAAGTGTGGAAAAGAATGGATAGTAGCATTGCCCCTTTTTATTTCTCTTTTTTTGGGTCTTCCCTTTTTTATTTTGGCCTTTCTATTTTTTTTGGGACAATGCTCTATTAAATGATGATCATCACACTTCTATTTATTTACAACTCAATGATTACAACTCGATACTAGAACATAGTATGACTCTATATGAATGCCTCCGGCGGTGTACCGGGATATGCAATGAATCAACAGTGACATGTATGAGAGAATTATGAACGGTGGCTTTGCCACAAATACTATGTCAACTACATGATCATGCTAAGCAATATGACAATGGTGAATGTGTCATGATAAATGGTATGGTGGAAAGTTGCATGGCAATATATCTCGGAATGGCTATGGAAATGCCATGATACGTAGGTATGGTGGCTGTTTTGAGGAAGATATAAGGAGGTTTATGTGTGAAAGAGCGTATCATATCACGGGGTTTGGATGCACCGGCGAAGTTTGCACCAAATCTCATGTGAGAAAGGGCAATGCACAGCACCGAAGAGGCTAGCAATGATGGAAGGGTGAGAGTGCGTATTATCCATGGACTCTACATTAGTCATAAAGAACTCACATAATTATTGCAAAAATCTACAAGCCATCAAAAACCAAGCACTACGCGCATGCTCCTAGGGGGATAGATTGGTAGGAAAAGACCATCGCTCGTCCCCGACCACCACTCATAAGGAGGACAATCAAAGAACACCTCATGTTTCAAATTTGTTACATAACGTTTACCATACGTGCATGCTACGGGACTTGCAAACTTCAACACAATCATTTCTCAAATTCACAACTACTCAACTAGCACAACTTTGATATTATTACCTCCATATCTCAAAACAATCATCAAGCATCAAACTTCTCTTAGTATTCAACACACTCATAAGAAAGTTTTTACTAATCTTGAATACCTAGCATATTAGGATTATTTAGGAAAATTACCATGCTATTTAAGACTCTCAAAATAATATAAGTGAAGCATGAAAGTTCATCTATTTCTTCAAAATAAAACTACCACCATGCTCTAAAAGATATAAGTGAAGCACCAGAGCAAACAACAAACTACTCCGAAAGATATAAGTGAAGATCAATGAGTAGTCGAATAATTATGCAACCATGTGAAGACTCTCTCATTTTAAGAATTTCAGATCTTGATACTTTATTCAAACAGCAAGAAAAACAAAAGAAAATGACATGACGCTCCAAGCAAAACACATATCATGTGGTGAATAAAAATATAGCTCCAAGTAAAGTTACCGATGAACGAAGACGAAAGAGGGGATGCCTTCCGGGGCATCCCCAAGCTTAGACGCTTGGTTATCCTTGAATATTACCTTGGGGTGCCTTGGGAATCCCCAAGCTTAGTCTCTTGCCACTCCTTATTCCATATTCCATCGAATCTTTACCCAAAACTTGAAAACTTCACAACACAAAACTTAACAGAAAACTCGTGAGCTCCGTTAGCGAAAGAAAACAAAACACCACTTCATGGTACTGTAATGAACTCATTATTTATTTATATTGGTGTTAAACCTACTGTATTCCAACTTCTCTATGGTTTATAAACTATTTTACTAGCCATAGATTCATCAAAATAAGCAAGCAACACAATGAAAACAGAATCTGTCAAAAATAGAACAGTCTCTAGTAATCTGTAACTAATGCAAACTTCTGGAACTACAAAAATTCTAAAATAAATTGGTGGACTTGAGGAGTTTGTCTAGTAATCATCTTCACAAAGAATCAACTAAATAGCACTCTCCATTAAAAAGTTTTAGCTAATTTCGTGAGCGCTAAAGTTTCTGTTTTTTACAGCATGATCATAAAGACTTCACCCAAGTCTTCCCAAAGGTTCTACTTGGCACAAGCTCTAATTAAAACACAAAAGCACATATAAACATAAGATAGATGGACTATTTATTACTAAACAGAACCAAAAAGCAAGAAACTAAAATAAAATTGGGTTGCCTCCCAACAAGCGCTAACGTTTAACGCCCCTAGGTAGGCATGATGATTTCAATGATGCTCACATAAAAGATAGGAATTGAAACATAAAGAGAGCATCATCAAGAATATGACTAGCACATTTAAGTCTAACCCACTTCCTATGCATAGGGATTTTGTAAGCAAACAACTTATGGGAACAATAATCAACTAGCATAGGAAGGCAAAACAAGCATAACTTCAAAACTTTAAGCACATAGAGAGGAAACTTGATATTATTGCAATTCCTACAAGCATATATTCCTCCCTCATAATAATTTTCAGTAGCATCATGAATGAATTCAAAAATATAACCAGCACCTAAAGCATTCTTTTCATAATCTACAAGCATAGAAAATTTACTACTCTCCACATAAGCAAAATTCTTCTCATTCGGAATAGTGGGAGTATCATAAGAGACTTGAATACTATAAATTGTTTGCACATTAAATGTATAATGTTCAGAAAAAGGGTAATCAAAATCATGACAAGTTTTATAAATATAATCATCACTACTTTTTATAGCATAAGTTTCATCACAATAATCATCATAAGTAGCAACTTTGTCCTCATCATAACCGATTGAAACCTCTTCCAAGATAGTGGATACATCACTAAATAAAGTCATGACCTCTCCAAATCCACTTCCATAAATATTATAATATTCAACATCCTCCAAAATAGTGGGATCATTACTTCCTAAAGTTGACATTCTTCCAAACCCACTTTCATCAATATAATCATCATAGGTAGAAGGCATGCTATCATCATAACAACTTTGCATATCAAAACTTGAGAGGCTAAAAATATCATCTTCATTAAACATAGCATCCCCAAGCTTGGGACAAACATTAATTGCAGCAAATATATTCTCAAATATCTCATCCTCATCAAACATAGCTTCCCCAAGATCGGGCCTTTTCATATCATAAGCATAATCACTCTCATCATTAATAGTATGGATATCACCAATAGTATAGCAATTATCATATTCTTCCAAGCAAGTGCCAAAAAGATTTTCAAGATCATAAGAAGTATCAATATCTTCCCAATCATAATCATCACAACAAGTAATAGGCACAACGAGATCATCATCAAGTGCATCATCTTCCACAATTATTTTTGATTCATTTTCATGGGGCACAACAATAATAGGAGCAACATTATTTGGGAGAGATATCTTTTTACCTCTCTTCCTTTTTCTTTTCTTCTTCTTCACCACATCATGTGTGGGTTAAATCTTCTTTTTGGAGCTCCTTATTAATGAGATTGGTTGAATAGAAGGCTCCTCCTCGTTACCTGATTCATCATAAGAAATAATAGGAGAATATGGGGAAGTCTCTTCCCTTTCGTTAGTATTCTCTTCATCTTCTATTTGTTTTCTTTTCTTTTATGTAATTGGCAATATAAGGATTTTCGATGCAATTCACCGCACAATACATATAAATTTCTTCTAGATCAATATCGAGGAATTTCTCAAGGTTATATTCTAGAATATGCTTAGTTTGACGTTTCATTTCTTCATAACCCAAAAGCAAACTAAGTTCATTGTGATGTGCAAGGGAAATCAAGTCATCACTATTTTTGGACACGATTCGGTCATGAAACAATTTGCATTTGATATTTAAATTACCATGTTCATTGGAAAGTTCACAAGTACGGTAAAGATATTTTAAATTTTCAACACTCACATCTAGCCTTTCTTGCAACCATTTAGTTTCCAAGTACTTATGCCTCTTGCAATACCTATCTTCCCTATTTGGTGTGTACTTGCAAACCCAATGCACTCCACAAAAATTGACATGTTTATAGGAGGCATTTTCATCATAACTAGTGCAATCATCATTAGTACCATGGATATTCAAGGAGTTCATATTAACAACATTGCAATCATGCTCATCATTCAAAGATTTAGTGCCAAACATTTTAATGCATTCTTCTTCTAACACTTTGGCACAATTTTCTTTTCCATCATACTCACGAAAGATATTAAAAAGATGAAGCGTATGTGGTAAACTCAATTCCATTTTTTTGTAGTTTTCTTTTATAAATTAATCTAGTGCTAAAGGAAGAAACAAAAAGATTCGATTGCAAGATCTAAAGATATACCTTCAAGCACTCACCTCCCTGGCAACGGCGCCAGAAAAGAGCTTGATGTCTACTAGGCAACCTTCTCCTTGTAGACGTTGTTGGGCCTCCAAGTGCAGAGGTTTGTAGGACAGTAGCAAATTTCCCTCAGGTGGATGAGCTATGGTTTATCGATCCGTGGGAGGCGTAGGATGAAGATGGTCTCTCTCAAGCAACCCTGCAACCAAATAACAAAGAGTCTCTTGTGTCCCCAACACACCCAATACAATGGTAAACTGTATAGGTGCACTAGTTCGGCGAAGAGATAGTGATACAAGTGCAATATGGATGGTAGATATAGGTTTTTGTAATCTGAAAATATAAAAACAGCAAGGTAACTAATGATAAAAGTGAGCGTAAATGGTATTGCAATGCTAGGAAACAAGGCCTAGGGTTCATACTTTCACTAGTGCAAGTTCTCTCAACAATAATAACATAATTGGATCATATAACTATCCCTCAACATGCAACAAAGAGTCACTCCAAAGTCACTAATAGCGAAGAACAAACGAAGAGATTATGGTAGGATACGAAACCACCTCAAAGTTATTCTTTCCAATCAATCCGTTGGGCTATTCCTATAAGTGTCACAAACAACCCTAGAGTTCATACTAGAATAACACCTTAAGACACAAATCAACCAAAACCCTAATGTCACATAGATACTCCAATGTCACCTCAAGTATCTGTGGGTATGATTATATGATATGCATCACACAATCTCAAATTCATCTATTCAACCAACACATAGAACCTCAAAGAGTGCCCCAAGGTTTCTACCGGAGAATCAAGACGAAAACGTGTGCCAACCCCTATGCATAGGTCCATGGGCGGAACCCGCAAGTTGATCACCAAAACATACATCAAGTGAATCACGTGATATCCCATTGTCACCACAAATATGCACGACAAGACATACATCAAGTGTTCTCAAATCATTAAAGACTCAATCCGATAAGATTACTTCAAAGGGAAAACTCAATCCATTACAAGAGAGTAGAGGGGGAGAAGAAACATAAGATCCAACTATAATAGCAAAGCTCGTGATACATCAAGATCGTGCCAAATCAAGAACATGAGAGAGAGAGAGATCAAACACATAGCTACTGGTACATACCCTCAGCCCCGAGGGTGAACTACTCCCTCCTCGTCATGGAGAGCGCTGGGATGATGAAGATGGCCACCGATGAGGGTTCCCCCCCTCCGGCACGGTGCCGGAATAGGGTCCCGATTGGGTTTTGGTGGCTACAGAGGCTTGCGGCGGCGGAACTCCTGATCTATTCTGTTCCCCGAAGTTTTTAGGGTATATGGGTATATATGGGAGGAAGAAGTACGTCGGTGGACCTCCGGGCTGTCCACGAGGCAGGGGGCGCGCCCTAGGGGGGTGGGCGCGCCCCCACCCTCGTGGGCAGCCCGGGACTCCCCTGGTGCAACTCCGGTACTCCGTGGGCTTCTTCTGGTCCAAAAAAAAGTTCCGTGGAGTTTCAGGTCAATTGGACTCCGTTTGATATTCCTTTTCTTCGAAACACTGAAATAGGCAAAAAAACAGCAATTCTGGGCTGGGCCTCCGGTTAATAGGTTAGTCCCAAAAATAATATAAAAGTGGATAATAAAGCCCAATATTGTCCAAAACAGTAGATAATATAGCATGGAGCAATAAAAATATATAGATACGTTGGAGACGTATCAGAGGTGGGTACATCAGCCATGGATTTAGCAGTTTTGATTCGGCTGGTGTCATTGCAAGTGAAGAAATAGAGGTGCAGGAGGAATGTGCAGGAGCAATGCAGAGCACTGTTGAGACTGTGGTGAATGCAGATGTAGTGAAGAAGATCAATGAGCTCATTTTTCTTTGTAAGAGTATTCTCAGTGCACTTGTTGTACTGATTGTCGTAGTGGTGTATGTAGGTTTTAAGAAGTGATGTGCTAGTATGATGTATCCAGAGTTGATGTATCCACTGTTGATTTATCCAGATCTTGATCATGTACTGTGGTAATGAAATGGAAGTAAAATTTGGCAGCATTTTGTTTGTTTTTCTGTACTGTGGCAGCATTTTTTCAATAGCATTGACAACACAAATAAACAGTAATTGAACTTAGAAGTAGTTTGAAAGATAGATAAATGGGTTCAACATTACAAAGTCTTGAAGTTGTGCAACCAAAAGAGAACATCCTACACTGCTTCTTTCCAGAATATGTCTAAGTTTGCTTCTATCCAAAATATGTCTAAAATGTGCCAATCTTGTAGCTCTTCAGTTCTGAGTTCCTGGGGCTTTGTTCTCCTTAGTTTTTGTCACTTTCTTCCTTATCTTGAAGCCATGTGTTGCAGTAGTTTGCACTCTTGGAAGGGGCAGGGCATCTCTACAGGCTGCAAGGAACTGGCTCTCTGGCAGAGGAGCTGGCAATGATGTTTGTGATTGTTGTGTAGCTATAACCTACAATTGAAGCATTTGCAGCACTTAGTAATTATCAGGAAAATACACAGTACAAGAAATTAATTAACACTCACTTGGTCTTGCAGAATTTCCATGACAGTAGATGAAGCTAGATCATAAGTCATTGAAGGTGAAACCAAACTGGATGCTTTACTGGAGAGTTGTGGGCATGACTTTTTCTACATAATAGGCATTACACTGTAAAAATGCATAAATGTTGAAAGAATGTACAAATGCATAAATGTTGAAAAAATGAACACCTTGTAAGTAGGCCTTTTTACTTGCAGTTTCTTTCTCTGGCTAGGTGCTGGCAGTGATGCTGCTTCTTCAGGAAGAATAATCTGAATAGGTTCAGGTTGTGCATCTCATGTTGCTTCATCTCCTGCTGGTGCATCTCCTGCTGTTGCATCTCCTGCTCCTTGTGCTACATCTCCTGCTGGTGCACCTCCTGCTCCTTGTGCCTGTCACTCATAAGTGTCCATCCTGCTATGTTTTGTATGTTTAGATCCTCCTTCGATGTGTTTAGAAACCACTTCCATGTGACAGTATCTTCTACTTCAACTATGGCAATTGCAATGGGAAAGATACAATCATTGGGATCAACTCCAACAGCTGTCAACATCACTCCACCATACTTGTTCTTAATGTGGCACCCATCAATGCATATAATTGGCCTGCAAGCAAGTAAGAAACCTCTCTTGCATGCATCCAATGACATGTAACAGTTCTCAAAAACTCCATTTTTGCATTCACAAACATTGTACTTCCAGGATTTGACCTTCTAACTTCAGCTGCAAAGTCCCACAGTAAATTGTACTGTTACAATTCATCTCCATGTATTTGCTTCAGTGCAAATCTTCTTGCTCTTGCTAGCTTGCTTCTACTAGGAAGCATATTGTAGTCCAACTGAACAAGCCTGGCAAAGTTCTACAAAGACATCTTCTCATCTACTCTGAATGTCTCCACATACCTGGCAGCCAGATATTTTGTTGTGAATTGCTTCAGTGCCCACTCTCTTTCACATGTATGTTCTCCCACATACTTCTTCACAACCCAAGATTTTGTCCTGCTGTCAGGTGCAGCAAATAAGAACCAGGGACAATCACCAACACAGCCTGCCCTAACCCTCTGCTTATCATTTTTAATGTATTGTATTTGCACTCTTTGTTTCACAATATATTCTTGAATTGCTGCCCTCAGTTCAGTCACTGTCAAGAACACCATGCCTATGTGAAAATTCACTTCTTTCATGTTCTCTGGCCTCCACCTTTTGAGCTTCACTTTCTTCTTCCTTGTTTTCCTTCCTTGAGCAATAACTACTTCCACTTCTTCTGCTGAATCACTCTCTTCAAGCTCTGAATCTTGCAACTCTTGCAGCTCATCAGATTCATAGTCACTGTCCTGCTCCAATTTGGATTTCTTCTTTTTCTTCTGCTCAAATTTGTCATCCACCCATTCTTCATAAAGATCATCATCATCTTTACCTACTTCATTGTCGGAGTCAACCCAGTCTGAATCCCACTCACTGTCATCACTGTCACTGTCTTTTTCACTGCAAATTTCTTCTTCTACCACAAGCTTTCTCTTGCTTCTTCTGAGCTCATGGCCAACACTTTCTGCCATTGGTGGAACACTGCTGCTGCCTACATTGTTGCTGCCTTGAGGACACTGGTTGAGGTTGCCTTTCTGAGCTTTAACCTTAAACCTAGGACTACCCCTAATTCCAATATTAAACTGAGGAGACTTAGGGCTTAGTACAACATGAACATCAGGTGTACCACTAACATGAATGTCATCAATTGCATTGTCAAATGTCATATCTTTATGGTCGGCAAACAACTGAAAATACTGAAATTTGGGACAGCTGCTGTCATGTGCAATGTGTTAGTGTCGCAGTCCACAATCCGGAGACCATCAGCTAGATTCTTTCCAGGGAGCAACCAATACAAAATGTAGTTCGATTGGTCACTATATCCTAATTGTTTCATAAAATCAGTGAGCCAGAGAGGAGACCATGTATCTACTTCACATCCATCAAACACAGCATCTTTGCCATCGACATATGACTTCGACTTGCCAAATCCGCAAAAAAATACCCAGCATAATTGATTTCTACACTGAAAAGCTCCTCTTGTGGTCTTAGATTGCAAAGGATTCGGTCATTGATTCTGCCTAATGAGAAGAAGAAGGGGAACTAAACAGTGGGATTGGGATTATGGTGACGAGAAATTACCATATCGCGGAGGAGGATCTCCGGGTCGCCGTAGATGTGGCGCCATCCTGGCGTCACCGTCGCCCTCGCCGGACAACAGCCGCCGTCGTCAATCGCCTTGTTTTCTCCAGACAGGGAGAGGGAGAGAGGTGGGGAAGAGGAAGGGGGGCCGCGAATGAAGGGGAATTAGGGTTAGAGTGTTTTTCTGCAAATATTTACGGTCGGTCCTTATTCCCCTTGGGCCCCCTGGTGTCGACGTGGACTGGTCAAAGTGCCACGCGAGCTGGTCAGTGGTGGTCAGACGGGATTAGGACCTCGCGTGAACAACTTAAAAAAAGATTTAGGACTCAGTGTCGGGGGTTGGGTGCGACATATGCCAAGGGATGGCTTATCATGGTGGGAGCGAGTAGAACGTCGCCGGTGCCCGGAAGCGGGATGAGGCGTAGACACGAATGCCGGCGTACTTTACCCAGGTTCGGGGCTCTCCTAGGAGATAACACCCCTAGTCCTGCTCTGCGGGGTCTCCGCATATGATCACTAAGGCAAAGTAAATACAAAGGTGCTCCTTGAGCTGTATGCTAGAGGTAGGAGAAGGCAAGGCTAGCTCTCTCCTCCCTCTATGATCTGGTCTAGTTCTAATGGTCGGACCCCTTTGCATGGGTGCCCTGGGGGGTTTATATAGGCCTACCCCCAGGGGTACAATGGTAATCCGGCTAGGCACAGGGCCCAGCCGTCAGTCTCTTCGGCCGCCGGCTTCTTCGCCGACTGGTGGGCCCTGCCGACTGGTCCGGTACGGAGCCGACAGGCCGTACTCACCGCTTGCGCGTCTTGCCGGTTGCTGATTACTGTAGCCGTGCCTCTAATGATGCAGGCTCGGTCAGGGGCTCGTGGCTACAGCTCCACCGCTTGGCGGGTGATTACTGTAGCCACTCCCCATCTCGTCTGGTTAATGGCACGTGGGACCGGTGGGAGGGGCCGACTCCCATCGGGTCCGACTGGTAGTGCTCTTGCCGTCTTCTGGGCTCTCGCTGACTAGTAGGGCCCATCGTCCTTGGGCCGTACTCACAGACCGTCGTGGGTGCAGGACTCCGCCCACTGGTGCTGATGTCAGGGATGGCATGAAAATAGTGCCGCGCTGGACGGAGATCTCCGCTGGTACAGCGCACTGTGGCCACGCCAACCCCTGGAAAGGGGAGGGAGTGGGCTTCACTGTAGCCACTCCCCGTCCTGTCCCCCTTGATGAGGGCATGGGCTTTGTCGGTGCCGTGGGCCGACTCCCCATGGCCGGCTTCTCTGGAAGTTGCCAGGTGAGAGTCGTCTTGTCTTGACCTTGCCTCCAGGACTCGGCCACATGCGGGCAGTCGGTTGTTCCTCCAGCTGGCCTCCAGAAGGCGGCTCTCCATCTTGGCATCTTGAGGGGCGCAGTCAGCCCCGATGTCTTGAAAGGTTCTGGGCCTCGGGTTAGCCTACCCGTGGCCCATTACTCCGATAGTAGTCCCCGAAGCTGGTGAGGCGCCGCAGATGATCAGCCAAGGAGCCTCAGCAGTTTCTTTCTTCGAGTGCATGAGGTGAAACATCATTCGGCTTCTGCTGGGCCGACTGGTAGGAGTCGGACTCGCCCAATCTGACTTGTCCAAAATTTTCGAATGCCTCGGCGGGATCCAAGTAGCGTGCTAGCTAAGCTTCCAGGCCGCCGCCCGTTTCGGGCCTGTCACGTGGCAATGAGCGGCTGGGCCAGTCTGCCCATCCACGCGCGTGATGGGACACTCCTGCAGGTGGGGCCCGCCACTACCGTACGTTGACACGCGAGCGGATCTGCTGCGGCCGAGATGGGCGGTTGAGGCTCCCACGGAGTTACTGCGTGCAGTAACTTTGTGCGATAAACGCGGGGGTGTGGGGTAGTGGGCGCAGTAAATCCCGCGACCGCTGCTACCTCTTGAGCATTGCGTTGGTTTTCCCCGAAGAGGAGAGGATGATGCAGCAAAGTAGCGTAAGTATTTCCCTCAGTTTTTGAGAACCAAGGTATCAATCCAGTAGGAGGCTACACGCAAGTCCCTCGTACCTACACAAAAACAATAGCTCCTCGCAACCAACGCGATTAGGGGTTGTCAATCCCTTCACGGTCACTTACGAGAGTGAGATCTGATAGAGATGATAGATAATATTTTTCGTATTTTTGATATAGGGATGCAAAGTGAAAAGTAAAAGGAAAAGTAAAAGCAAAGCAAGATAAAGTGATGGAGATTGATATGATGAGAATAGACCCGGGGCCATAGGTTTCACTAGTGGCTTCTCTCAAGAGCATAAGTATTCTACGGTGGGTGAACAAATTACTGTTGAGCAATTGACAGAATTGAGCATAGTTATGAGAATATCTAGGTATGATCATGTATATAGGCATCACGTCCGAGACAAGTAGACCGACTCCTGCCTGCATCTACTACTATTACTCCACTCATCGACCGCTATCCAGCATGCATCTAGAGTATTAAGTTAAAAACAGAGTAACGCCTTAAGCAAGATGACATGATGTAGAGGGATAGTTTCATGCAATATGATAAAAACCCCATCTTGTTATCCTCGATGGCAACGATGCAATACGTGCCTTGCTGCCCCTTCTGTCACTGGGAAAGGACACCGCAAGATCGAACCCAAAGCTAAGCACTTCTCCCATGGCAAGAAAAACCAATCTAGTAGGCCAAACCAAACTGATAATTCGAAGAGACTTGCAAAGATAACCGATCATACATAAAAGAATTCAGAGAAGAATCAAATATTATTCATAGATAGACTTGATCATAAACCCACAATTCATCGGTCTCAACAAACGCACCGCAAAAAGAAGATTACATCGAATACATCTCCACAAGAGAGGGGGAGAACATTGTATTGAGATCCAAAAAGAGAGAAGAAGCCATCTAGCTAATAACTATGGACCCGAAGGTCTGAGGTAAACTACTCACACTTCATCGGAGAGGCTATGATGATGTAGAAGCCCTCCGTGACGACGGCCCTCTCCGGCGGAGCTCCGGAACAGGCCCCAAGATGGGATCTCATGGATACAGAAAGTTGCGGCGGTGGAATTAGGTTTTTGGCTCCGTATCTGATCGTTTGGGGGTACGTAGGTATATATAGGAGGAAGGAGTACATCGGTGGAGCACCGAGGGGCCCACGAGGCAGGGGGCGCGCCCCCCACCCTCGTGACTGCCTATTTTGTTCCTTGGAGTGGGGTCCAAGTCTCTTGGATCACGTTTGGTGAGAAAATCACGTTCCCGAAGGTTTTATTCCGTTTGGACTCCGTTTGATATTCTGTTTCTTCGAAACACTGAAATAGGCAAAAAAAACAGCAATTCTAGGCTGGGTCTCCGGTTAATACGTTAGTCCCAAAAATAATATAAAAGTGGAAAATAAAGCCCAATATAGTCCAAAACAGTAGATAATATAGCATGGAGCAATCAAAAATTATAGATACGTTGGAGACGTATCAGGCATCCCCAAGCTTAATTCCTGCTCGTCCTCGAGTAGGTAAATGATAAAAAGAGAATTTTTGATGCGGAGTGCTACTTGGCATAATTTCAATGTAAAGCTTCTTAATTGTGGTATGAATATTCAGATCAAAAAAAAATTCAAGACAAAAGTTCATATTGACATAAAAATAATAATACTTCAAGCATACTAACAAAGCAATTTATGTCTTCTCAAAATAACATGGCCAAAGAAAGTTATCCCTACAAAATCATATAGTCTGTCTATGCTCTATCTTCACCACACAAAGTATTTAAATCATGCACAACCCCGATGACAAGGCAAGCAATTGTTTCATACTTTAACATTTTCAAAACTTTTTCGATCTTCATGCAATACATGAGTGTGAGCCATGGATATAGCACTATATGTGGAATAGAATGGTGGTTGTGGAGAAGACAAAAAGAGGGGAAGATAATATCACATCAACTAGGTGTATCAACGGGCTATGGAGATGCCCATCAATAGATATCAATGTGAGTGAGTAGGGATTGCCATGCAACGGATGCACTAGAGCTATAAGTATATGAAAGCTCAACAAAAGAAACTAAGTGGGTGTGCATCCAACTCGCTTGCTCACGAAGACCTAGGGCAATTTGAGGAAGCCCATCATTAGAATATACAAGCCAAGTTCTATAATGAAAAATTCCCACTAGTATATGAAAGTGACAAAATGAGAGACTCTCTATCATGAAGATCATGGTGCTATTTTGAAGCACAAGTGTGGTAAAAGGATAGTAACATTGTCCCTTCTCTCTTTTTCTCTCATTTTTTATTTTTTATTTATTTTTTTATTGGGCCTTTTTTATGGCCTCTTTTTTTCTCTTTTTTTCGTCCGGAGTCTCATCCCGACTTGTGGGAGAATCATAGTCTCCATCATCCTTTCCTCACTTGGGACAATGCTCTAAAAATGATGATCATCACACTTTTATTTTTCTTACAACTCAACAATTACAACTCGATACTTAGAACAAAATATGACTCTATATGAATGCCTCCGGCGGTGTACCAGGATATGCAATGAATCAAGAGTGACATGTATGAAAGAATTATGAACGGTGGCTTTGCCACAAATACGATGTCAACTACATGATCATGCTAGCAATATGACAATGATGGAGCGTGTCATAATAAACGGAACGGTGGAAAGTTGCATGGCAATATATCTCAAGATGGCTATGGAAATGCCATGATAGGTAGGTATGGTGGCTGTTTTGAGGAAGGTATATGGTGGGTGTATGATACCGGCAAAAGGTGCGCGATATTAGAGAGGCTAGCAATGGTGGAAGGAAGGAAAAGTGCATATAATCCATGGACTCAACATTAGTCATAAAGAACTCATATACTTATTGCAAAAATCTAGAAGTTATCAAAGCAAAGTAGTACGCGCATGCTCCTAGGGGGATAGATTGGTAGGAAAATACCATCGCTCATCCCCGACCGCCACTCATAAGGAAGACAATCAATAAATAAATCATGCTCCGACTTCATCACATAACGGTTCACCATACGTGCATGCTACGGGAATCACAAACTTTAACACAAGTATTCAACAAATTCACAACTACTCAACTAGCATGACTCTAATATCACCATCTTCATATCTCAAAACAATTATCAAGCATCTATCTTTTCTTAATATTCAACACACTCAAAAGAAAATTTCACAATTCTTGAATACCAAGCATTATGAAGCAATTTACCATGCTATTAGAGACTCTCAAAATAATTTAAGTGAAGCATGAGAGATCAATAGTTTCTTTAAAACAAATCCACCACCGTTCTCTAAAAGATCTAAGTGAAGCACATAGAGAAAAATTACAACGCTCAAAAGATATAAGTGAAGCACATAGAGCAAAACTACATAGCTCAAAAGATATAAGTGAAGCACACAGAGCAAAACTACATAGCTCAAAAGATATAAGTGAAGAACATAGAGTATTCTAGCAAATTCCAATTCATGTATGGCTCTCTCAAAAGGTGTGTACAGCAAGGATGATTGTGGCACACTAACAAACAAAGACACAAATAATACAAGACGCTCCAAGCAAAACACATAACATGTGGTGAATAAAAATATAGCTCCAAGTAAGATTACCGATGGAAGTAGACGAAAGAGGGGATGCCTTCCGGGGCATCCCCAAGCTTTGACTTTTTGGTGTCCTTGGATTATATTGGGGTGCCATGGTCATCCCCAAGCTTAGGCTCTTGCCACTCCTTGTTCCATAATCCATCAAAAGATTTCACCCAAAACTTGAAAACTTCACAACACAAAACTCAATAGAAATCTCGTGAGCTCCGTTAGAGAAAGAAAACAAAAGACCACTTCAAGTTACTGTAATGAACTCTTTCTTTATTTATATTGGTGTTAAACCTACTTTATTCCAACTTCTCTATGGATTATAAACTATTTTACTAGCCATAGATTCAACAAAATAAGCAAACAACACACGCAAAACAGAATCTGTCAAAAACAGAACAGTCTGTAGTAATCTGTAACTAACGCAAACTTCTGGAACTCCAAAACATCTACCAAAATAGGACGACCTAGAAACTTTGTTTATTGATCAGAAGCAATTGGAATCAGTATTTTATCACATTCTGGTGATTTTTAACAATTGTTTTCGTGAACAGAAAGTTTCTGGAAATTACAGCAAGATCAAATAACTATCATCCAAGAAGATCCTATAGGTCTAACTTGGCACAAACACTAATTAAAACACAAAACCACATCTAAACAGATGGTAGATGGATTATTTATTCCTAAATAGAAGAAAAAAGAAAAAAAACTAAAATAAAATTGGGTTGCCTCCCAACAAGCGCTATCGTTTAACGCCCCTAGCTAGGCATAAAAGCAAGGATAGATCTAGTTATTGCCATCTTTGGTAGGCAATCCATAAGTGGCTCTCATGATAGATTCATATGGCAATTTTATTTTATTTCTAGGGAAGTGTTCCATGCCCTTTTTTAATGGAAATTGAAATCTAATATTCCCTTTCTTCATATCAATAATCGCACCTATCGTTCTAAGGAAAGGTCTACCAAGAATAATAGGGCAAGAAGGATTGCAATCTATATCAAGAACGATAAAATCTACGGGCACATAATTCCTATTTGCAACAATAAGAACATCATTAATTCTTCCCATAGGTTTCTTAATAGTGGAATCCGCAAGATGCAAGTTTAGAGAGCAATCATCAAAATCACGGAAATCTATCAAATCACACAAAGTTTTGGGGATAGTGGAGACGCTAGCACCCAAATCACACAAAGCATAAAACTCATAATCTTTAATTTTAATTTTAATTGTTGTTTCCCACTCATCATAGAGTTTTCTAGGGATAGAAACTTTCAACTCAAGTTTTTCTTCATAAGATTGCATCAAGGCATCAACAATATGTTCGGTAAAGGCTTTATTTTGACTATAAGCATGAGGAGAATTTAGCACGGATTGCAACAAGGAAATACAATCAATTAAAGAGCAACTTTCATAATTAAATTCCTTGAAATCCAATATAGTGGGTTTAGCAACATCTAGGGTTTTATTTCTTTCAATCCCACTTTTATCATTTTCATCATCAAGATCTAAATACTCCGAATTTTTGGAACGCCTTCTAGGTAAAGGAAGATCATATTCAGTTTCATCAAGATTCATATTGCAAAACAAATATTTAATAGGGGACACATCAATAACTTTTAGATCTTCATCTTGATTTTCATAGGGATTGGAAGAATAGGCTTTAATAAAGGCATCTTTTGTGGCACGCATCCTAGCGGTTCTTTCCTTGCATTCATCAATGGAAGTTATCATGGCTTTGAGAGACTCATTGATATCATGCTTAGGAGGAATAGATATAAGCTTTGAAGAATCAACATCAAGAGAAATTCTATCAACGTTCCTAGCCAAATCATCAACTTTAAGCAATTTCTCTTCAAGCAAAGCATTAAAATTCTTTTGTGAATTCATAAACTCTTTAACAATATTCTCAAATTTAGAGGGAATCTTATTAAAATTTCCATAAGAGTTGTTGTAGGAATTTCCATAATTATTAGAAGGATTACTAGGATAAGGCCTAGGATTAAAATTCCCTCTATACGCATTGTTACCAAAATTATTCCTACCAACAAAACTCACATCCATAGATTCATTATTATTCTCAATCAAAGTAGACAAAGGCATATCATTAGGATCAGAAGAAACACTCTTAGTAGCAAATAATTTCATAAGTTCATCCATATTTCCACTCAAAACATTGATTTCTTCTACCGCATGCACTTTTTTATTAGTAGATCTTTCAGTATGCCATTGAGAATAATTTATCATAATATTATCTAGGAGTTTAGTAACATCTCCTAAAGTGATTTCCATAAAAGTGCCTCCCGCGGCCGAATCTAAAAGATTTCTAGAAGCAAAATTCAATCCGGCATAAAAATTTTGTATAATCATCCACAAATTCAAACCATGAGTGGGGCAATTATGTATCATTAATTTCATTCTCTCCCAAGCTTGTGCAACATGTCCATGATCAAGTTGCTTAAAATTCATAATGTCGTTTCTAAGAGAGATGATCTTAGCGGGAGGAAAATACTTAGAGATAAAAGCATCTTTGCACTTGTTCCAAGAATCAATACTATTTTTAGGCAAAGACGAAAACCAAACTTTACCACGATCTCTAAGCGAAAAAGGAAATAGCTTCAATTTAACAACATCATTATCGACATCTTTTTTCTTTTGCATTTCACATAAATCAACGAAGCTATTCATATGAGTAGCGGCATCTTCACTAGGAAGGCCGGCGAATTGATCTCTCATAACAAGATTCAACAAAGCAGTATTGATTTCACAAGATTTAGTATTGGCAAGAGGAGCAATCGCAGTGCTAAGGAAATCATTATTATTGGTATTGGTGAAGTCACACAATTTGGTAGTATCTTGAGCCATCGTGACAAACAAGTAATCCAACACACGAGCAAACAAAAGGGCGAGCGAGAAAAAGGCAAACAGAAAAAGAGGAGGAGATTGGGAAAGAGAGGGCGAATAAAACGGCCAGGGTGAAGTGGGGGAGAGGAAAACGAGAGGCAAACGGCAACTAATGTAATGCGGGAGATAGGGGTTGTGATGGGTACTTGGTATGTTGACTTTTTGCGTAGACTCCCTGGCAATGGTGCCAGAAATTCTTCTTGCTACCTCTTGAGCACTACGTTGGTTTTCCCCGAAGAGGAGAGGATGATGCGGCAAAGTAGCGTAAGTATTTCCCTCAGTTTTTGAGAACCAAGGTATCAATCCAGTAGGAGGCTACATGCAAGTCCCTCGTACCTACACAAAAACAATAGCTCCTCCCAACCAACGCGATTAGGGGTTGTCAATCCCTTCACGATCACTTACGAGAGTGAGATCTGATAGAGATGATAGATAATATTTTTCGTATTTTTGATATAGGGATGCAAAGTGAAAAGTAAAAGGCAAAGTAAAAGCAAAGCAAGATTAAAGTGATGGAGATTGATATGATGAGAATAGACCCGGGGCCATAGGTTTCACTAGTGGCTTCTCTCAAGAGCATAAGTATTCTACGGTGGGTGAACAAATTACTGTTGAGCAATTGACAGAATTGAGCATAGTTATGAGAATATCTAGGTATGATCATGTATATAGGCATCACGTCCGAGACAAGTAGACCGACTCCTGCCTGCATCTACTACTATTACTCCACTCATCGACCGCTATCCAGCATGCATCTAGAGTATTAAGTTAAAAACAGAGTAACGCCTTAAGCAAGATGACATGATGTAGAGGGATAGTTTCATGCAATATGATAAAAACCCCATCTTGTTATCCTCGATGGCAACGATGCAATACGTGCCTTGCTGCCCCTTCTGTCACTGGGAAAGGACACCGCAAGATCGAACCCAAAGCTAAGCACTTCTCCCATGGCAAGAAAAACCATTCTAGTAGGCCAAACCAAACTGATAATTCGAAGAGACTTGCAAAGATAACCGATCATACATAAAAGAATTCAGAGAAGAATCAAATATTATTCATAGATAGACTTGATCATAAACCCACAATTCATCGGTCTCAACAAACGCACCGCAAAAAGAAGATTACATCGAATACATCTCCACAAGAGAGGGGGAGAACATTGTATTGAGATCCAAAAAGAGAGAAGAAGCCATCTAGCTAATAACTATGGACCCGAAGGTCTGAGGTAAACTACTCACACTTCATCGGAGAGGCTATGATGATGTAGAAGCCCTCCGTGACGACGGCCCTCTCCGGCGGAGCTCCGGAACAGGCCCCAAGATGGGATCTCATGGATACAGAAAGTTGCGGCGGTGGAATTAGGTTTTTGGCTCCATATCTGATCGTTTGGGGGTACGTAGGTATATATAGGAGGAAGGAGTACATCGGTGGAGCACCGAGGGGCCCACGAGGCAGGGGCGCACCCCCCACCCTCGTGACTGCCTATTTTGTTCCTTGGAGTAGGGTCCAAGTCTCCTGGATCACGTTTGGTGAGAAAATCACGTTCCCGAAGGTTTTATTCCGTTTGGACTCCGTTTGATATTCTGTTTCTTCGAAACACTGAAATAGGCAAAAAAACAGCAATTCTAGGCTGGGTCTCCGGTTAATACGTTAGTCCCAAAAATAATATAAAAGTCCCCGAGATTCGGGCCGACTGCTGAGTAGTCGGGCCGGATCTCCCCGGCGACCTTTCTTCTTTGTTGTTGATGACTCTTTTTTGCGGGGGCGCGCTGGCGCACCTGCGGGCTATAGTCCCCGAGATTCGGGCCGACTGCTGGCCGGATCTCCCCGGCGACCTTTCTTCCTTGTTGACAACTAACACTTTGTTCCCTTTTTCCTTCCGCAGAGGCCAACGCCACCTTGCAGCAGCAGCTGGGCGAGGCCAACTCCGCGATGCGTGCCAAGGAGGAGGAGTGCGGCAAGCTGGCTGAGGAGCGCGACCAACTGGTCATGCAGCTGGCAGAACAGAAGGAGCTGCTCAAGAAGACCCAAAAAGAGGCGGAGGACAAGGAGACCGCCCTCCTTGCTGAGTTCGCGACCGAGCGCTCCTCCTGGACCGAGAAGGAGGCGATGTTGACTTCTGGCTTCCATGAGATCGAGGATCTCGTCGACGGTGAGCCTCCCCTCATTTTCCTTCTTCGAGCTGCCGGCTGTTGGTCGAGCCGGCTTCTATTATTTAATTTGGCTCTTTGCTCTCCTGCCTTGGCACACTTCTTCCCTGGCCACTCGAACGCCGCCAACCAAGCCATCGAGGTTGACCGCGAAGGGCGGAGGGCGGATGGCGCGAAGATCGCCGCCGACGCCCCCCGAACCCTTGACGAGCAGATCCTGAGCATCGAGGCTCGTCTTCGACCGGCCCACCGAATGCTGCGCCGGCTTCAATGCGTCGGCGCCCAGGCGGTTGCCGCCCTGTGGCCGGACATGCCGGCTCCGCGTACTCCCAGTCGGACTGACGACTGGCTGGAGGTAGCGGCCGGCCGTCTTGAGGCCTGGAAGGGCTCTTCGGCCCGAGCTGGAGCGCGCCGGGCCTTGGAGTTCGTCAAGGCGTGGTATCCTGTGTTGAGTCTAGCCCAGCTAGCCATGTTCCGGCAAGAAGCTCAGGAGGAGTTGGTGGTCGTGGAAGACGATCTCGTCAAGCACGCGGCGTCAATCGCCGAGTACACCGACACCAGCGTCTTTGTTCCAGAGCGGGCTGAGAACGGCGACGAGGCGCCGCCGGAGTGGTTCGGGCTGAATCCAGACGACGGCGAAGACTCGGTGGAGGTGATCGACTCTAGTGGCGAGGAAGAGGGCGAGGCGGAGGGGGGGCGAAGAGGAGGTTTGGAGCGGACGGCCAACCTTAGCTCGACCGCGCCACCAGCAACGAGCCACGCCCAACCGAGCCGGCTACTACTGGAGGCAACCATGCGGAGACTGACCAGCCGGCCACTCCACCAACCGGCGTCGCGGACTCCTCCGACCCTCCGATCCCTTCTGCCGCTTCCTAGGCTGCCACTTTGTCTTTGTTTTTATCTGCTTAATAGTCTCGATGAACTTGTTAATTTGCACAATTCCACCCGCGGGGTGTATCTTGAACTTCTGTTTGAAGATTCGGCCAAGGGCCTTTGCTATGTAAATATCTTCCGAGTTCTGTCTCTTCTTGCCTATTGCTCTTTGGCTTTTTCCTTTGCCGCCTTCCCTCAGTTGCCGTCTTGCCAGCTAGACAGCCGCTCTGCGGACTGTTGCTGGATCAAGTACTTAGCTTCTTTTGGGAAAGCAAGAACTTAGCCGTTTAGAGTTTTTTAGCAAGTTGAGTAGAAAACGGTGAGCCGGCTGCTCAAGAGTCGGTTGTAAAAAGGCTGGAAGCCGGCTTAAACTATGTACACGCTTTGAGTCCTTAGCCATTTTTCATGTGGACACCCATTCTACCTTACTCCTTGAAGGAAATATGCCCTAGAGGCAATAATAAAGTTATTATTTATTTCCTTATAATCATGATAAATGTTTATTATTCATGCTAGAATTGTACTAACTGGAAACATAATACATGTGTGAATACATAGACAAACAAAGTGTCACTAGTATGCCTCTACTTGACTAGCTCGTTAATCAAAGATGGTTATGTTTCCTAACCATGAACAATGGGTTGTTATTTGATTAACGGGATCACAGCATTAAGAGAATGATCTAATTGACATGACCCATTCCATTAGCTTAGCACCCGATCGTTTAGTATGTTGCTATTGCTTTCTTCATGACTTATACATGTTCCTATAACTATGAGATTATGCAACTCCCATTTACCGGAGGAACACTTTGGGTACTACCAAACGTCACAACGTAACTGGGTGATTATAAAGGAGTACTACAGGTGTCTCCAAAGGTACATGTTGGGTTGGCATATTTCGAGATTAGGTTTTGTCACTCCGATTGTCGGAGAGGTATCTCTGGGCCCTCTCGGTAATGCACATCACATAAGCCTTGCAAGCATTGCAACTAATGAGTTAGTTGCGGGATGATGTATTACAGAACGAGTAAAGAGACTTGCCGGCAACGAGATTGAACTAGGTATTGGATACCGACGATCGAATCTCGGGCAAGTAACATACCGATGACAAAGGGAACAACGTATGTTGTTATGCGGTCTGACCGATAAAGATCTTCATAGAATATGTAGGAGCCAATATGGGCATCCAGGTCCCGCTATTGGTTATTGACCGGAGACGTGTCTCGGTCATGTCTACATTGTTCTCGAACCCGTAGGGTCCGCACGCTTAAGGTTACGATGACAGTTATATTATGAGTTTATGCATTTTGATGTACCGAAGGTTGTTCGGAGTCCCGGATGTGATCACGGACATGAAGAGGAGTCTCGAAATGGTCGAGACGTAAATATTGATATATTGGAAGCCTATGTTTGGATATCGGAAGTGTTCCGGGTGAAATCAGGATTTTACCGGAGTACCGGGAAGGTTACCGGAACCCCCGGGAGCTAAATGGGCCATGATGAGCCTTAGTGGAAAAGAGAAGAGGCAGCCCTACATGGGCTGCGCGCCTCCCCCTTCCCCTAGTACTATTAGGACTAGGAGAGGTGGCCGGCCCCCTCTCTCTCTTTTCCCCCTCCGCGAATCCTATTCCAACTAGGATTGGGGGGGAATCCTACTCCCAGAGGGAGTAGGACTCTCCTGGCGCGCCACACCTTGGCCGGCCAGCCTCCCCCCTCTAGTCCTTTATATACTGAGGCAGAGGCACCCTAGAACACACAAGTTGATCCACGTGATCTATTCCTTAGCCGTGTGCGGCGCCCCAGCCACCATAGTCCTCGATAATACTGTAGCGGAGTTTAGGCGAAGCCCTGCTGCTGTAGTACATCAAGATCGTGACCACGCCGTCGTGCTGACGGAACTCTTCCCCGACACTTTGCTGGATCGGAGTCCGGGGATCGTCATCGAGCTGAACGTGTGCTCGAACTCGGAGGTGCCGTAGTTTCGGTGCTTGATCGGTTAGATCGTGAAGATGTACGACTACTTCCTCTACGTTGTGTCAACGCTTCCGCAGTCGGTCTGCGTGGGTACGTAGACAGCACTCTCCCCTCTCGTTGCTATGCATCACATGATCTTGCGTGTGCGTAGGAAATTTTTTGAAATTACTACGAAACCCTACAGTGGCATCAGAGCCTAGGTTATTTATGTTGATGTTATATGCACGAGTAGAACACAAGTGAGTTGTGTGCGATATAAGTCATACTGCCTACCAGCATGTCATACTTTGGTTCGGCGGCATTGTTGGACGAGACGACCCGGACCAACATTACGCGTACGCTTACGCGAGACCGGTTCCCCCGACGTGCTTTGCACATAGGTGGCTTGCGGGCGACTGTCTCTCCAACTTTAGTTGAACCAAGTGTGACTACGCCCGGTCCTTGCGAAGGTTAAAACGGAGTCTATTTGACAAACTATCGTTGTGGTTTTGATGCGTAGGTGAGATTGGTTCTTGCTTAAGCCCGTAGCAGCCACGTAAAACTTGCAACAACAAAGTAGAAAACGTCTAACTTGTTTTTGCAGGGCATGTTGTGATGTGATATGGTCAAGACATGATGCTGAATTTTATTGTATGAGATGATCATGTTTTGTAACCGAGTTATCGGCAACTGGCAGGAGCCTTATGGTTGTCGTTTTATTGTATGCAATGAAATCGCGATGTAATGCTTTACTTTATTACTAAGCGGTAGTGATAGTCGTGGAAGCACAAGCTTGGCGAGATGACAACGATGCTACGATAGAGATCAAGGTGTCACGCCAGTGACGATGGTGATCACGACGGTGCTTCGGAGATGGAGATCACAAGCACAAGATGATGATGGCCATATCATATCACTTATATTGATTGCGTGTGATGTTTATCCTTTTATGCATCTTATCTTGCTTTGATTGACGGTAGCATTATAAGATGATCTCTCACTAAATTATCAAGAAGTGTTCTCCCTGATTATGCACCGTTGCGAAAGTTCTTCGTACTGAGACACCACATGATGATCGGGTGTGATAGGTTCTACGTTCAAATACAACGGGTGCAAAACAGTTGCGCACGCGGAATACTCAGGTTATACTTGACGAGCCAAGCATATACAGATATGGCCTCGGAACACGGAGACCGAAAGGTTGAGCGTGAATCATATGGTAGATATGATCAACATAACGATGTTCACCATTGAAAACTACTCCATCTCACGTGATGATCGGTTATGGTTTAGTTGATTTGGATCACGTAATCACTTAGAGGATTAGAGGGATGTCTATCTAAGTGGGAGTTCTTTAATTAATTTGATTAACTGAACTTAAATTTATCATGAAACTTAGTACCTGATTAGTATCTTGCTTGTTTATGTTTGATTGTAGATAGATGGCTCGTGCTGTTGTTCCGTTGAATTTTAATGCGTTCCTTGAGAAAGCAAAGTTGAAAGATGATGGTAGCAATTACATGGACTGGGTCCGTAACTTGAGGATTATCCTCATTGCTGCACAGAAAAATTACGTCCTGGAAGCACCGCTGGGTGCCAGGCCTGCTGCAGGAGCAACGCCGGATATTATGAACGTCTGGCAGAGAAAAGCTGATGACTACTCGATAGTTCAGTGTGCCATGCTTTACGGCTTAGAATCGGGACTTCAACGACGTTTTGAACGTCATGGAGCATATGAGATGTTCCAGGAGTTGAAGTTAATATTTCAAGCAAATGCCCGGATTGAGAGATATGAAGTCTCCAATAAGTTCTATAGCTGCAAGATGGAGGAGAACAGTTCTGTCAGTGAGCATATACTCAAAATGTCTGGGTATAATAATCACTTGATTCAATTGGGAGTTAATCTTCCAGATGATTGCATCATTGACAGAATTCTTCAATCACTGCCACCAAGCTACAAGAGCTTCGTGATGAACTATAATATGCAAGGGATGAACAAGACTATTCCCGAGCTCTTCGCAATACTGAAAGCTGCGGAGGTAGAAATCAAGAAGGAGCATCAAGTGTTGATGGTCAACAAGACCACTAGTTTCAAGAAAAAGGGTAAAGGGAAGGAGAAGGGGAACTTCAAAAAGAACGGCAAGCAAGTTGCTCCTCAAGAGAAGAAACCCAAACCTAGACCTAAGCCTGAAACTGAGTGCTTCTATTGCAAGCAGACTGGTCACTGGAAGCGGAACTGCCCCAAGTATTTGGCGGATAAGAAGGATGGCAAGGTGAACAAAGGTATATGTGATATACATGTTATTGATGTGTACCTTACTAATGCTCGCAGTAGCACCTGGGTATTTGATACTGGTTCTGTTGCTAATATTTGCAACTCGAAACAGGGACTATAGATCAAGCGAAGATTGGTTAAGGACGAGGTGACGATGCGCGTGGGAAACGGTTCCAAAGTCGATGTGATCGCAGTCGGCACGCTACCTCTACATCTACCTTCGGGATTAGTATTAGACCTAAATAATTGTTATTTGGTGCCAGCGTTAAGCATGAACATTATATCTAGATCTTGTTTGATGCGAGACGGTTATTCATTTAAATCAGAGAATAATGGTTGTTCTATCTATATGAGTAATATATTTTATGGTCATGCACCCTTGAAGAGTGGTCTATTCTTGTTGAATCTCGATAGTAGTAACACACATATTCATAATGTTGAAGCCAAAAGATGCAGAGTTGATAATGAGAGTGCCACTTATTTGTGGCACTGCCGTTTAGGTCATATCGGTGTAAAGCGCATGAAGAAACTCCATTCTGATGGACTTTTGGAACCACTTGATTATGAATCACTTGGTACTTGAGAACCGTGCCTCATGGGCAAGATGACCAAAACACCGTTCTCCGGTACTATGGAAAGAGCAATAGATTTGTTGGAAATCATACATACAGATGTATGTGGTCCGATGAATATTGAGGCTCGTGGCGGATATCGTTATTTTCTCACCTTCACAGATGATTTAAGCAGATATGGGTATATCTACTTAATGAAACATAAGTCTGAAACATTTGAAAAGTTCAAGGAATTTCAGAGTGAAGTTGAAAATCATCGTAACAAGAAAATAAAGTTTCTACGATCTGATCGTGGAGGAGAATATTTGAGTTACGAGTTTGGTGTACATTTGAAAAATTGTGGAATAGTTTCGCAACTCATGCCACCCGGAACACCACAGCGTAATGGTGTGTCCGAACGTCGTAATCGTACTTTACTAGATATGGTGCGATCTATGATGTCTCTTACTGATTTACCGCTATCGTTTTGGGGATACGCTCTAGAGACGGCCGCATTCACGTTAAATAGGGCACCATCAAAATCCGTTGAGACGACGCCTTATGAACTATGGTTTGGCAAGAAACCAAAGTTGTCGTTTCTGAAAGTTTGGGGCTACGATGCTTATGTGAGAAAGCTTCAACCTGATAAGCTCGAACCCAAATCGGAGAAATGTGTCTTCATAGGATATCCAAAGGAAACTATTGGATACACCTTCTATCACAGATCCGAAGGCAAGACTTTTGTTGCTAAATTTGGAAACTTTCTAGAGAAGGAGTTTCTCTCGAAAGAAGTGAGTGGGAGGAAAGTAGAACTTGACGAGGTAACTGTACCTGCTCCCTTACTGGAAAGTAGTACATCACAGAAAACAATTTCAGTGACACCTACACCAGTTAGTGAGGAAGCTAATGATAATGATCATGAAACTTCAGATCAAGATACTACTGAACCTCGTAGATCAACCAGAGTGAGATCCGCGCCAGAGTGGTACGGTAATCCTGTTATGGAAATCATGCTACTAGATCATGATGAACCTACGAACTATGAAGAAGCGATGGTGAGCCCAGATTCCGCAAAATGGCTTGAAGCCATGAAATCTGAGATGGGATCCATGTATGAGAACAAAGTATGGACTTTGGTTGGCTTGCCCGATGATCGGCAAGCAATTGAGAATAAATGGATCTTCAAGAAGAAGACTGACGCTGACGGTAACATTACTGTCTACAAAGCTCGACTTGTCGCAAAAGGCTTTCGGCAAGTTCAAGGGGTTGACTACGATGAGACCTTCTCACCCGTAGCGATGCTTAAGTCTGTCCGAATCATGTTAGCAATTGCCGCATTTTATGATTATGAAATTTGGCAAATGGATGTCAAAACTGCATTCCTGAATGGATTTCTAGAAGAAGAGTTGTATATGATGCAACCAGAAGGTTTTGTCGATCCAAAGGGAGCTAACAAAGTGTGCAAGCTCCAGCGATCCATTTACGGACTGGTGCAAGCCTCTCGGAGTTGGAATAAACGTTTTGATAGTGTGATCAAAGCATTTGGTTTTATACAGACTTTTGGAGAAGCCTGTATTTACAAGAAAGTGAGTGGGAGCTCTGTAGCATTTCTAATATTATATGTGGATGACATATTACTGATTGGAAATGATATAGAATTTCTGGATAGCATAAAGGGATACTTGAATAAGAGTTTTTCAATGAAAGACCTCGGTGAAGCTGCTTACATATTAGGCATTAAGATCTATAGAGATAGATCAAGACGCTTAATTGGACTTTCACAAAGCACATACCTTGACAAGATTTTGAAGAAGTTCAAAATGGATCAAGCAAAGAAAGGATTCTTGCCTGTGTTACAAGGTGTGGAATTGAGTAAGACTCAATGCCCGACCACTGCAGAAGATAGAGAGAATATGAAAGATGTTCCCTATGCATCAGCGATAGGATCTATCATGTATGCAATGCTGTGTACCAGACCTGATGTGTGCCTTGCTATAAGTCTAGCAGGGAGGTACCAAAGTAATCCAGGAGTGGATCACTGGACAGCGGTCAAGAACATCCTGAAATACCTGAAAAGGACTAAGGATATGTTTCTCGTATATGGAGGTGACAAAGAGCTCGTCGTAAATGGTTACGTTGATGCAAGCTTTGACACTGATCCGGACGATTCTAAATCGCAAACCAGATATGTGTTTACATTAAACGGTGGAGCTGTCAGTTGGTGCAGTTCTAAACAAAGTGTCGTAGCAGGATCTACATGTGAAGCGGAGTACATAGCTGCTTCGGAAGCAGCGAACGAAGGAGTCTAGATGAAGGAGTTCATATCCGATCTAGGTGTCATACCTACTGCATCGGGTCCAATGAAAATCTTTTGTGACAATACTGGTGCAATTGCCTTGGCAAGGAATCCAGATTTCACAAGAGAACCAAGCACATCAAGAGACGCTTCAATTCCATCCGGGATCTAGTCCAGGTGGGAGACATAGAGATTTGCAAGATACATACGGATTTAAATGTTGCAGACCCGTTGACTAAGCCTCTACCACGAGCAAAACATGATCAGCACCAAGGCTCCATGGGTGTTAGAATCATTACGATGTAATCTAGATTATTGACTCTAGTGCAAGTGGGAGACTAAAGGAAATATGCCCTAGAGGCAATAATAAAGTTATTATTTATTTCCTTATAATCATGATAAATGTTTATTATTCATGCTAGAATTGTATTAACCGGAAACATAATACATGTGTGAATACATAGACAAACAAAGTGTCACTAGTATGCCTCTACTTGACTAGCTCGTTAATCAAAGATGGTTATGTTTCCTAACCATGAACAATGGGTTGTTATTTGATTAACGGGATCACATCATTAAGAGAATGATCTGATTGACATGACCCATTCCATTAGCTTAGCACCCGATCGTTTAGTATGTTGCTATTGCTTTCTTCATGACTTATACATGTTCCTATAACTATGAGATTATGCAACTCCCGTTTACCGGAGGAACACTTTGGGTACTACCAAATGTCACAACGTAACTGGGTGATTATAAAGGAGTACTATAGGTGTCTCCAAAGGTACATGTTGGGTAGGCATATTTCGAGATTAGATTTTGTCACTCCGATTGTCGGAGAGGTATCTCTGGGCCCTCTCGGTAATGCACATCACATAAGCCTTGCAAGCATTGCAACTAATGAGTTAGTTGCGGGATGATGTATTACAGAACGAGTAAAGAGACTTGCCGGCAACGAGATTGAACTAGGTATTGGATACCGACGATCGAATCTCGGGCAAGTAACATACCGATGACAAAGGGAACAACGTATGTTGTTATGCGGTCTGACCGATAAAGATCTTCGTAGAATATGTAGGAGCCAATATGGGCATCCAGGTCCCGCTATTGGTTATTGACCGGAGACGTGTCTCGGTCATGTCTACATTGTTCTCGAACCCGTAGGGTCCGCACGCTTAAGGTTACGATGACAGTTATATTATGAGTTTATGCATTTTGATGTACCGAAGGTTGTTTGGAGTCCCGGATGTGATCACGGACATGACGAGGAGTCTCGAAATGGTCGAGACGTAAATATTGATATATTGGAAACCTATGTTTGGATATCGGAAGTGTTCCGGGTGAAATCGGGATTTTACCGGAGTACCGGGAAGGTTACCGGAACCCCCCGGGAGCTAAATGGGCCATGATGGGCCTTAGTGGAAAAGAGAAGAGGCAGCCCTACATGGGCTGCGCGCCTCCCCCTTCCCCTATTCCTATTAGGACTAGGAGAGGTGGCCGGCCCCCTCTCTCTCTTTTCCCCCTCCGCGAATCCTATTCCAACTAGGATTGGGGGGGAATCCTACTCCCAGAGGGAGTAGGACTCTCCTGGCGCTCCACACCTTGGTCGGCCAGCCTCCCCCCTCTAGTCCTTTATATACTGAGGCAGAGGCACCCTAGAACACACAAGTTGATCCACGTGATCTATTCCTTAGCCGTGTGTGGCGCCCCAGCCACCATAGTCCTCGATAATACTGTAGCGGAGTTTAGGCGAAGCCCTGCTGCTGTAGTACATCAAGATCGTCACCACGCCGTCGTGCTGACGGAACTCTTCCCCGACACTTTGCTGGATCGGAGTCCGGGGATCGTCATCGAGCTGAACGTGTGCTCGAACTCGGAGGTGCCGTAGTTTCGGTGCTTGATCGGTTGGATCGTGAAGATGTACGACTACTTCCTCTATGTTGTGTCAACGCTTCCGCAGTCGGTCTGCGTGGGTACGTAGACAGCACTCTCCCCTCTCGTTGCTATGCATCACATGATCTTGCGTGTGCGTAGGAAATTTTTTGAAATTACTACGAAACCCTACACTCCTGCCCACCAGACAGTCGCTCTGCGAGCTGCGGCTTCTGACAGGAGAGGGCTTAAGTGCCACACACTACTTGTCCGGCTGCAGGAAGCATTTCATAGTACAAGACGGCAAGTCCCCGGGCCGACTAGTCGAACCCGGTGCCAAGCGGCATAAAAAAATAACATACTTATGGGCATAATTCTTATCATATAGATAAAAGAGGGCAGTCCCCAAGCTCATCTCGGGGGACCCGGAGTCTTCGTAATTTAATACAAAGGTAGCGTGGTACATACTGCATCAACTGTAAAATCTTCGGAGGAGATTCGCATTCCATGGCCGCTCCGTCTCCTTGCTAGAGTCGTCCCGCTTGCGCGCTCGAGGCTTCTGAGCGTCGATCAGGTAGTAGGAGTCGTTGCCTGGCACTTTGCTGATGATGAAGGGGCCTTCCCAAGGCGCTGAGAGCTTGTGCTGGCCGGCTGTTCGCTGGATCAGCCGGAGCACAAGGTCTCCTTCTTGAAAAGATCTCGGCTTGACCTTTCGATTGTAGTATCGGCGCAGGCTCTGCTGGTAGATGTTGGACCGACTGAGTGCCAACAGCCGACCTTCTTCCAGCAGATCGACGCCGTCTTGACGTGCTTCTTCCGCCTCCTCTTCGGTGTACATGGTGATTCGTGGGGAGTCGAATTCTATATCCGTTGGGATGACGGCTTCGGCACCGTAGACGAGGAAGAAGGGCGTGAAGCCGGTTGACTTGTTTGGAGTTGTGCGCAGGCTCCAGAGGACGGCTGGCAACTCGTCAAGCCAGCAGTCGGCTGAACGCTCTAGAGGCTCGACCAGTCGAGGCTTGATGCCGGACAGGATGAGGCCGTTTGCTCGCTCTACCTGGTCGTTTGACTGCGGATGGGCAACGGACGCTAAGTCCAGTCGGATGCCCTGCGTCGCGCAAAAATGGGCCAAGGCACCCTTGGCGAAGTTTGTGCTATTGTCGGTGATGATGCTGTGTGGTATGCCGTACCGGATTGTGATGTCGGAGATGAAAGTCACAGCAGTCGGACCATTCAACTTCTTGATTGGTTTTGCTTCTATTCACTTGGTGAACTTGTCCACCGCGACAAGCAAGTGAGTCAAGCCGCCTCGTGTCGTCTTGAATGGTCCCACCATGTCCAGGCCCCAAACAGCAAAGGGCCAGGCAATGGGAATAGTCTTGAGTGCAGAAGCCGACTGATGTATCTTGGAACGGAACTTCTGGCACCCTTTGCATTTTTGGACCAAGTCCTTGGCGTCTTCTAGAGCAGTCGGCCAGAAGAAACCATGGCGGAAGGCTTTGGCGACAAGTGCTCTTGAAGCCGCGTGGTGGCCACACTCGCCTTGATGGATGTCTTTGAGAATTGCTTGGCCTTGCTCCGGCTCCACGCAGCGCTGGTAGACACCAGTGACACTGCGCCTTACAAGCTCTCTGTTGACTATGGTGTAGGCTGCTGCCCGGCGTTGCACTTGCCGAGCCAAGATCTCATCAGTTGGCAGCTCTTCGTTCACTAGGAATTTGAGGATGGGCTGGGCCCATGAAGGTGCTGCAATTTCTGCAGCTGTCAGGACTGCGACTTGGACGAGGGCAGCTGGGCCGGGAGGCAGCGGGTTGGAGTCGGCAGCCGCTTGCTGGGCTGATGAAGTCCCCGGGCCGATTGGCGCAGTACCCCGGCCAGGTTCTGAAGTCTTCGCGCTGACCGCTGCAGTCCCCGGGCCGGGTTCTGAAGTCCCCGGGCCGGGTGCGACTGCCGCGATCCCTGGGCTGCCTGCCAGAATTCCCGTGCCAGCTGCTGGGGCTCTCAAGTCAGATCCGACTGCTTCAGGAGGAGCCGGCATGAAGATAGAATTTGACTTTGGCGATGGCTTGACAGATGGCTTGAGGAGGCATTGAAGGGCGACGCCGGACGGTATTGCTTGACGGGTAGAGCCGATTCGTGCCAAGGCATCTGCTTGCTCGTTGTCGTTTCTTGGCACATGGAGAAACTCGCACCCTTCAAAATATCCACTGAGTTGCTGTACGAGGAAGCGGTAGCTAGCCAAGTTTGCATCTTTGACGTCCCAGTCGCCTGACGACTGCTGGACCATCAAGTCAGAGTCACCATAGCACAGGATCCGGCGAATGCCGAGTTCTTTGGCAAGCCGGAGCCCGTGAATGAGTGCCTCGTATTCGGCAACGTTGTTGGAGGCGGCAAAATGGATTTGCAGCACATACTTGAGCTTGTCGCCTTTGGCATCAGATCGGACATGTAACTTGTGCTCGGCGAAATCCGTCAGAACACTCGGCATGTCTTTGGGGGACCATGCAAACATGTCCCGATTCTCACGGAGGAAATCGACGAGCTCGCCTTCCTATTTGCTGTCGAGGTTTGTACCTACGACAGCGTACCTCTCCGGGTGCTCCGGGTCCAAGGGTATCTTCTTTGTCTTTTTGGCCGGCTTGAACGAGCCCTCAGCTTCCGACTCCTTGGGATCGGGCAACATCTCCGGCTTCTTGCTTGCCATCGCCACAACCCGGTCAAGGAGCCGCTTCTCAGCTACGACCACGAGGGACTCGGCCAGCCGACTGCTCTCTGCTGCGCAGGCGAACGACTTCTTGTAGTCGCCAGCTATGGTCAGAATCCCCTTGGAACTCGGCATCTTCATATTGAGGTAGGCATAGTGGGGGACATCCATGAACTTGGCCAGGGTAGGCCGGCCAAGTAACGCATGGTATGGGCTCTCAAGGTCCACCACCTCAAACCAAGCTGACTCTCGGCGGAAGTGATCTTTGTCTCCGAAGAGGATGTCTATCAGGATCTTGCCGATTGGTGAGCAGGAAAGGCCAGGAACTATGCCATGGAATACTGTCCGACTGGACTGAATCTGCCTCTGTCTGATTCCTAATTTCTCCATGGTATCCTTGTACAGGATGTTGATGCTGCTGCCGCCGTCTATCAGGACTCGGGAGAAGCGAGCAGCTCGCCTGTCTGTGGCAAAGGTGGCGTCCAAAACCAAGGCATAGGAGCCGGGTTTGGGCATTACTTCCGGGTGGTCAGCTCTGCTCCAGCTAATGGGCTTCTCAGACCAATGCATGAACTCTGGGGTCTCTGATGCTACCGCATTCACTTCTTGCTACTGCAGCCGCCTGCTGCGTCGATCATCGGCCATGCTGGTGAACACAACATAGGCTCCATGCTCTTCTGGGTACTCGTCTTGTATTGCGTCGACTGGTCTGACCGCTGGCTGCTGGAGCAGAGGCGGAGGCGGCTACCCAGCAGGTGGGGGAGGCAAGAGGTCGTCTCCCTTGGCGATCCTGGTGAGCCAGTGGCACTTTCGAGTGGTGTGGTTGGACGGCTTCCCACCACTATGGAATTTGCAGGGAGCATCCAAAGTCTGCTCATATGAGAAAGCTGGCAACCAGTTGGGCTTGCCGCCCTTCTGACGTTTAGGCGGAGGCTGCCCTTCCAGCTGCTAGTCTTCGATTGTCGCCACCTGCCGGCTGGTGGAAGCCGGCTGCGTGGCCTTGCGCTTGTGGTCGTTCTGCTGTTGACGCCGACTGGCGTCTCCGGCCGGGGTTCGGGGAGCTTGTGGGGCTACTTTGCCAGTCGCGCTAACTTGGATCTCTGCCTTCATGGAGGAGTCGGCCGTCGCATATTTATCTGCTATGATCAGCAGCTCGTCGAGGGTCTCCGGCTCATCGCAGAGAAGCTTGTGCTTGAGGAGGGTGCCTTCTCGGCACCCTGTGGTGAAGTACTCGATGGCCTGCACCTCGTGCACGCCTTCGCAGGAGTTACGGAGCTCGGTCCAGCGCGTGAGGTAGTCGCGAGTTGACTCGTTGGGGCCTTGCACGCACAAGGAGAGCTGGCGAGGCTTGGGAGGCCACTTATACGTGTTGTGAAGTTGCGGACGAGGGCGTCGGTGAAGTCAACCCAACTGTTGATGCTGCGGGGCTTCAAGCTGTTCAGCCATGTCCGGGCTGTGCCCTGGAGCATGAGCGGAACGTACTTCACGGCAACATGCTTGTTACCGTTTGCTATGCTGACGGTTGTGGAGTAATCAACCAGCGAGTTCTCCGGCTTCACGGAGCCGGTGTATTTGGGCGTGTCTCTTGGGAGCGTGAACCCTTTGGGGAAAGGCTCGTCCCGAATGCAGGGGCCGAAGCAAGGCGGAGCCAACTCATCTTCTTCTAGCGCCAGGGATCGGTGGAGGCGGTCGATCCGATGGCGAGCATCGTTCTCTCCGACTCCTTCTCGGTGGCCAAGGCGGTCGCCGAGTGTCGGGTGATCAACAGGCAGCGGGGAGACTCGCCTTTCCCTGCGAGGGGGAGGAGGCGGACAGTCGTCTCGTCGTTCCACTGCTCTTGGGCGGCTGACTTGGTCGCGCTCTATGGTAATGCGAGTCCGACTGCGGCTAGCAGCCGGCTCCTTGTCTTTTCTTCCGCGGACGCCACCAGTCGGCGTCCGAGATGTCGCGCCCTGGTCTCGGCGGGGATGGAGGTCGTCATTCTGCCGATGCAGCGCGTTAGTGCGGCAACCGGCCTTGTTCTGCTCGGCAGTCGTGTCAAGGAGTTGCTGGACGTGCTCCGTCATCAGGCGACGTTCTTCGCCCTAGAACTTGTCCAGCTCGTCTGCTGCCGCTTGGGCGGCCCGGATGTTTTCCGCAGGCGTGGCGTAGACGGGACGATTTGCCCCGAATAGGTTGGCGATGGCCACGCCCCACTGCTGGACCGTGACAAGGCGGCTAGGCCCAACTGGAGCCGGCGTGCCACCCACAGCACGGTCCATCTCGCGCTGGTAGGCCTCTGACAGGCGTCTCATGCTGGCCAGCTTCTTGGCGCCTTCGACAAGCTGAAGGCGGCGTGCCTCCAGCGTCTCGGCATCGGCGTCTTCGGGAATGGGCGCAGTCAGGTCTTGCAGCTCTGCGTCGAGCGGGTCACGAGCACCTCCGCCGGAGTGCTCGCCGTGACCGATGACAAGCACCTCCGTAATGGTAGACCACCACGTTGGTGGGAAACGCGTCGAGCGACGCGGTGTCGGAGTCGACCAACATCGGGTCGGTGGAGCCTACGGACTCCAAGTCCACAGCTGGCTCGCTGGTGATGTGGAGTTGATCAAAGAGGCCCGCGAGGAGGCTCTCGGGGCCGCCCGTGCCCGCGTCGAACGCGGGCTCATCGGAGAGGCGAACCTCGCCAACAAGATCGGCGAGGCAACTGGCCGCGCAGGCGATTGCCGCGCCATGCAGCGCGTCGGCGCAGACTCCGTCTGGCGTGCCGGGCTGGCTGCGCTCGCCAGGGAGGAAAAGGGTTCCCGTCCAGAACAGGTCTCCGGACGACGGTGCACCTCGCCCCACGGTGGGCGCCAAATGTCGGGGGTTGGGTGCGACATATGCCAAGGGATGGCTTATCATGGTGGGAGCGAGTAGAACGTCGCCGGTGCCCGGAAGCGGGATGAGGCGTAGACACGAACGCCGGCGTACTTTACCCAGGTTCGGGGCTCTCCTAGGAGATAACACCCCTAGTCCTGCTCTGCGGGGTCTCCGCATGATCACTAAGGCAAAGTGAATACAAAGGTGCTCCTCGAGCTGTATGCTAGAGGTAGGAGAAGGCAAGACTAGCTCTCTCCTCCCACTATGATCTGGTCTAGTTCTAATGGGTCGGACCCCTTTGCATGGGTGCCCGGGGGTTTATATAGGCCTACCCCCCAGGGGTACAATGGTAATCCGGCTGGGCGCAGGGCCCAGCCGTCAGTCACTTCGGCTGTCGGCTTCTTCACCGACTGTTGGGGCCCGCCGACTGGTGGGCCCCGCCGACTGGTCCGTTACGGAGCCGACAGGCCGTACTCACCGCTTGCGGGTCTTGCCGGCTGCTGATTACTGTAGCCGTGCCTCTAATGACGCAGGCTCGGTCAGGGGGTCGTGGCTACAGCTCCGCCGCCTGGCGGGCGATTACTGTAGCCACTCCCCGTCTCGTCTGGTTAATGGCGCGTGGGACCTGTGGGAGGGGCAGGCCGACTCCCATCGGGTCTGACTGGTAGTGCTCTTGCCGTCTTCTGGGCTCTCGCTGACTGATAGGGCCCATCGTCCTTGGGCCGTACTGACAGACCGTCGTGGGTGCAGGACTCCGCCCACTGGTGCTGATGTCAGGGATGGCATGGCAATAGTGCCGCGCCGGACGGAGATCTCCCTGATACAGCGCAATGTGGCCACGCCAGCCCCTGAAAAGGGAAGGGAGTGGGATTCACTGTAGCCACTCCCCGTCCCGTCCCCCTTGATGAGGGCATGGGCTTTGTCGGTGCCGTGGGCCGACTCCCCGTGGCCGGCTTCTCTGGAAGCCGCCAGGTGAGAGTCGGCTTGTCTTGACCTCGCCTCCAGGACTCGGCCACATACGGGCAGTCGGCTGTTCCTCCAGCCGGCCTCCAGAAGGCGGCTCTCCATCTTGGCATCTTGAGGGGCGTAGTCAGTCCCGATGTCTTGAAAGGTTCTGAGCCTCGGGTTAGTCTACCCATGTCCCATTACTCCGACACTCAGATATGCATTTTGAAAAAATTAGAACCCAAGTGACACTTTCAGAAAAGAATTAGGACCGCGCTTGCATTTTACTCTAGCACAATTACAAAACGATGAAACGACATTGAGAATTGACATTCAGGCAGGAGGCATTCAGTAACCGAGCACACAACAGTACTGTAGAACACGCCACCAAGCCACCAATATCAGCAGCAGTCCACCCGCGCGAATCCATTAGCTTGCCGCACGCTCATGCCGTAGCAGTCGCGCCTCGCCGGATCTGATGGTGGTTCGCTGGCCCATCGCCGCTGTCTCGCTGCCTCGCCACGCCCGCGCCAGGAGAGGGCGCAATGCCGCCGGCTGTTCCGTGCGTCCGGGCCGGCGTGATGGGGAGGCGCGGAGGGAGAGGCTTGCCGGGGAAGGGAAGGAGCGGCGCTGCCGACCACGGCCGTCGCCGCCGCGCGTGGGCCTGTGCGGGAGGAACAGAGAGAAGACCGCCGCTCTCGTGGTGTGGGCCGGGCCGAGCAAACGGCCCTCAAGCCCACCTTGTGCCCAAGGCCCGGTACGGCGACGGTTTCGGGTACCTTGAAATACCCCGCCTTGGCGCCCAACGGCTTTTCCCTCCCCTTTCCTCCTCCTCGCCGGAGCCCCAAGAAAGCAAGAATCCGCCGTCCCCACCTCCGTCTCGCCCCCCGCCTCCCTCTCCACCGCGCAGCGCCCCTCCGGCGGCGACCGATGGACCGGTTCCACGACGGGCACCACGTGCGGCTGCGGAGCCGCGTGCTCGGCAAGTACCTCCACGCCGACGACGACGTCCAGGGCGTCTCCCTCCGCGAGCGCCGCGCCTCGCTGAGCCAGGCGTGGACGGTGCACATCTACAACGGCAACGGCGTGTACCTGCTCCTCTACAGCGCCACCTACGGCCGCTACCTCGCCACCACGGCCACGCGGGCGCCGCGCGGCCACCGCGGCTTCCGCGCCGGGCAGCGCGAATACGACCATACGGAGGTGCAGGCCATCATGTGGCGGGCCGTCAGGTCCGGCTTCGGGGACGACGTCCTGCTCCGCGACGCCGGCGGCCGCTACCTCCGCGCCAACGGCAAGTACCGCCCCTGGAACACCGGCGTCACCGTCGAGGCCAGCGACAACGTCAGCGCCATGATGTACTGGACCGTCGAGCCCATCCCCGCCAGAGACGGCACGCCTGGCCTTCCAGGCCCGATTCAGGTGAGCTCGCCATGACCCGCTTCTTGATTACTCTCGAATTGCTTCCAGCGGAGCCTGACGATTGAGCGAATTGGGTTCTTGGGTGTCTTGAAAATTCAGAGCATTAGCGACCGTAACCATGGTTCTTTGCTACCAAACTGCAGAGCCCCCCTCCGACGATTTTCTGGCGCGAGCCGGTGATGTGGCGGCAGATCCGGTACATGGTGTCGGAGCCCGACGGCCCCATCTACACCGAGTACTGCTGGTCCACGTTCCAGTTCAGGGGGAGGTCCGTGTTCCACCTGAGGAACGAGGTGGCCAGGCACACCCGCTTCGTCCTGGAAGGCCGTCAACCCTTCGACCTCGTAATGTGCGTCCAAGCGGGCCGCCACGGGCGTCTGACCCCGCTCTTCGTCGACCTGCCCCGCGGCGACCTCTTACCGACCTTCTGGATTGTCGTCTTCCTGTCCGGGACCCCAGGTGAGAGCCACTGTCCATCACCCAACTTCTTAATGATCTCCTAATGGTAGCCTTGATTGAATTTGTTATGAACTATTTGCTGTATGGCCATGATCTTTGAGGTTGTATTTTATTGGGGGTGCTAATCTGCTTGTGCCTGAACCAGTTTGCTGAAACTGTTATAGTCAGAGAAACAGTTTACTGAAATTGCTGTAGTCTGCAAAATAGTTAACTGAAACAGTTTACTGAAATTGCTATAGTCTCCGTTGTAGTCTTGTAGATAACTGCTGTAGTCTGTGGCTAGATGGTTATTGGGGGGACAGATCATTTGATAACATGTTTACACACAACCTTGATATGGAAAGTGTTGGTTTCATACTACTCACAATCAACAGATCAACTTCAGTACTTCCGTTTGCTACTATTTGCCACCAGTAAGAACAACTGTGTGTAAAGCTAGTAAAAATCATGGCACTTAAAAGGCCAAATCAGTTGATTAATCTCTTTTCCGTCTTAACAGAGAAGATCGAGTTATCAATTTAGTCTGAGAAGTAGTTAACTGAAACTGTTAGGACGCAAATGTCTGAAACTGTTGTAGTCTTGTAGATAACTGCTGTAGTCTGTGGCTAGATGGTTATTGGGGGACCAGATCATTTGATAGCATGTTTACGCACAAACCTTGATATCAAAAGTGTTGGTTTCATACTACTCACAATCAACAGTCAGTTGATTAATCTCTTTTCAGCCTTAACAGAGAAGACAGAGTTATCCGTATTTAGACCATTTTTAGTTGGGTTGGATTAACCTATGAACAAAATTCAAGTTCCTACAATACTAAATTAAATCTAGTTTCTGCACACTATATTATTTTCTGGTTTTGCACATGAGATGTATTCTCGGTCTTGTTATTTTTCTTACTCCGTATTGTTTTGTAAAACTCTGAGATTTGGATTTGTTGATCTGCTTCCTACTGATGATATCCTTTGGCAAGAAACGTGCTGGTGGTCTTGAAATCTGTTGATGCAAAATGCACAGATGTTGGTGTAGAGACTATTTGCTTCATGAACATGATATCTGGAGTCTTACTTTAGCGGAGTGCTAATCTGATCATGCTTGGAAAAAGGATTTTATGATAGGTTTTATTAGGATTTTGGAACTCGTCTGAAAATTAAAAGTAGTTGAATGGAAATAGTAAATGACATGTCGACTTATCAGTGTGTGGACACATGGCAAAAGATGGTCTGAAGCTAGTAAAAACTACTGGTTCCACATTTCTGTTCTTGATTCAGATAATTCAGTTCGTCCATTTTGTAACATTTGCTGCTAGTAGAAATTATGGAACCTAAAAGGCTAGTCATTTTGTAACATTTGCTGTGTAGTTAGTTCCTTGCACGTTATATAGTTTCAGGTTTTTTCTTTTTGACCTTGTTATAGGTTTTCAGTTTTTTTGTCTTGATCTTATCATCCCTTATATTATTATTTGTTTTCGGTCTTCCGCCTAACTTAGTCATTTATTTCTGCTAATTCAGCCTACAATGCGCTGCGACACCCGAATGTTGACGCAGAGTAGAGCAAGATCAGAGCAGGAGTCCTGTCAGTTCACCTCTTCTGAAGTTTCGCCACCTCGGACACAATGACAGAAGAACTGGACGCCTACTTTTGCATGTATATAGATATGGCTTCAGAAAACTCAGCAGCCCTCGTGCTTCTTCTGCTAGCTAAACTTGCTCCGATCTCCTGACAGGACAGGGGGAACCCTTGTCTGTCTGTCTGTTTTGGCTTCGCGTTCCTTTTGGATGATGGACGCATTTTGCATAAATGGGAAATGCAGTGGTTCTTGCAGTGTGACAATGATCCTGTGTTTCTTTTAGATGATGCGTTTCGGTTATACAAAAAAATGCAGTTGGTTCTTCCGGTGAGCTGCCGGTTTTTTTTTTTTTGCGCCCGGTTTCATCTCGTTTTTCAGTTTCTAGCTAAACTTTTTCAGTTTCTTTTAGGCTACGCATTCGGTATAAATGAAAAATGTAGTGGTTCCTTCTGTGAGCTGGTAATCGTGTTTTGTTGTGATGCCGAGCACCTGAATTCTGAACGAGGGAGGCCAGAGATGACACCTGAATTTTGTTTGGCCGCCGTGTTGTCTACTTTGCCGTTCGTTCATGTTCTCCCTTTTTACGTGGACGATTCGTTGGATCGAGTGCAGTAGTATTTCGCTTCGTGATCTATATACGCTATATTTCTTTACAGAGGGAGTACATGCTAACTGAATTCGAGTAAACGTGGAATAAATTTACAGGATCCTGCTAACTTGGCCCCAACTTCCCTCGGGTTTATGGAAGTGTTTCTTCCCTTAAATTTTTGGCAGGCTAGGAACCACCTGAAAGTTTCCCTCGAGCCGCCGCCGCCCCGCCGGAACACAGCCCCCTCCCACCTCCCCACTGCCGTCTCGTCGGAATGCAGCCGCCCCCCGCCCCACCCGGCCCATGCAATGTGGGGTTGATGGTAGGAGAGAAGATGGATGAATTGCACATTTGTCCATGGTAGGAGAGAAGATGGATGAATTGCACATCAAAAGGACGGCTGGAAGATGGGCTCATCAGAAAAAAATTGCAGGGGAGAGCAAAGTAACGCAGCGTGTGCGTTTCTCTGTTTACAAAAAAGAGGTCCCAACCTCTTTTTTCAAGACAGCAAAAAAAAACATGGTTTCAAGAAAACTACAGTTTCTAAAACTGTCATATTTGTTCATGCAACACATCAAAGTATTTAAATTCCCTAAAGATGGAATAAAAGTCTCCCCGCCTAGCCCCCGTTCCGCCGGTGCATCTAGCATCGTTGGTGGGCGTGTGGAGGTGTGTCTCCGGTGGATCTATCTTTGGTGGATTTGCTCGGATCTCGTCGTTGTTCGTCTACGTTCGTGTGTCTTTGGATTGGATCTTTCTGATCTAAACTATTCTTTATCTGCGGCGGTTGCTGTTCTGGTGCGCTGGTCTTACGGGGCCTTAGCACGACGACTTCCCGACTGTCTACTACAACAAGTTGTGCCCGACTCCGGCGATGGAGGGGCGATGACGGCGGCGCGCCTTCGGCTCGCTTCAGTGCTGGTAGTCGTCGTTAGGTGGTCTATGGATCTGGATGTAATTTTTATTATTTCTGGTATTCGTTGTACTGCCATGATTGAAGATGAATAGATCAAAAAATTTCTCGCAAAAAAAAGTATTTAAAACAGCAGTTTTATTGAAAACCACGGTATTTCTTGTAAAACCATAGAAAAACTTCGTTGCCAAACGCAGCCTTAGTTGTAATTTTTTTTTGGGACAACTGCCCCCTCCACGGTCCACACACACTCTCCTGAAAATCATAGAAACAGTATTGCCATTGCGCGAGCAGAGGGGAGCAGCGCACACCAGGTCACAAACACTCTCAGGATTCAGAAATCCAGCTGCAAGCAACAGAAATTAGCGAGATCACGCACGCCATGGCAGCTTTGTTGGATCTCATGCTGGTTCGCTCGTCGCCATCGCCTCGCTTGGTTTTTGCTCCACAGGCGTGCGCCGCGCCGGTGGCCGGGGCGCCCGGGGAAGGAGAGGGAGCAATGCTGCCGGCCCTTCCGTGCCTCCGCGCCGTCGTGCTGCGGGAGGCGTTGAGGGAGCGGCTCGCCGGCGAATTGGAGGAGCGGCGCGCCGACGACCACGGCCGCCCCCGCTGCATCTTCGCGTGGGCCAGTGCGGGAGGAACAGAAAGAGGAAATGGGCCGGGCCGAGAAGACGGCCCTCAACTCCACCTTCTGCCCAAAGCCCGAGCGCAACCGCCTCACCCAACAAGGCGCGCTTCTCCTCTTCTCCCCGTCGCCGGAGCGCCGCCGACAAGAAACCAAGAATCAGTGGCGGAGGCAGGGGGGTGCTGGCAGGGGCCAAGGCCCCCCCTATGCTCTCACAAATACACCTATATGTACTCCTAATCTTCCATTTGTCAGACAAAATTAGCTAGGTTTAGGTTATTTGGCCCCCTCTAACATTATATAACATGTTTTGACCCCCTCTGTATTTAGTTTCTGGCTCCGCCACTGCCAAGAATCCATCTCCTCCGGTCTCCAGCGATCCAGCGCCGGCGGCGACCGATGGACCAGTTCCACGACAGGCATCACGTGCGGCTGCGGAGCTGCGTGCTCCGCACGTACCTCCACGCCGACCACGACGGGGAGCGCGTCTCCCTCAGCCGGCGCCGTGACTCGCTGAACACGGCGTGGGTGGTGCACATCCACCAACTCGCCGACGGCCCGTACCTGCTCCTCCACAGCGCCGCCTACGGCCGCTACCTCGGCACCACGTTCAAGCCGGCGCCGCTCGGCCACCACGGCTGCCGCACCGAGCAGCGCGACCACGACGACGAGCAGGACTTGATGGCCGTCATGTGGAAGGCCGCCAGGGCGGGCTTCCGTGACATCGTCCTGCTCCGCAGCGTCGCCGGCCGCTACCTCCGCGCCAACGGCAGGTACCTCCCCTGGAACACCGGTGTGACCGTCGACAACAAGGTCAGCGCCCTGATGTACTGGACCGTCGAGCCCATCCCCGCCAGAGAGGGTCCGCCTGGCCTCCAAGGCCCGATTCACGTGAGTTCGCCATGACCAGACCTCCTTCTTGAATCTTGAATTCTTGATAACTCTCGAATTGCTTCTTGAGCGAATTGAGTTTCTGAGATTGGAAATTGTGTTTCATTCGCCCGAGAGCAATTGCTTCTTTGATCTAACCATGGTTCGACTGAACTGCAGACCCCCAGCCCCGGATACCACTCCCTCATGCTCTGGCGCAATCCGGTGGTGTCACGGCTGATCCGGTTCATGCTGTCCGATCCCAACGGCCCCATCTACACCCAGCACTGCTGGACCACGTTCCGGTTTAGGGGGAGGTCCGTGTTCCACCTGAGGGACGAGGTGGCCAGGCGCATCGCCTTCGTCCTGGACGGGCGTCAGTCCTTCGACCTCGTAATGTGCGTCCGAGCGGGCCGCCAGGGGCGTCTGACCCCACTCGTCGTCGACCTGCCCAGCAGCGGCTACGGTGAGACCCTCTGGATTGTCGTCTTCATGTCCCGGACCCCAGGTGAGAGCCACTCTCCATGTCCTAACTTCCTAATGATCTCCTTCGTAATGGTGGCAACAAGTGAACCTGTAATCTTGACTCAATTTACTATGCGCGATGTACAGATTTTGGTTTAAATGCCATGATCTTTTAGGTTTTATTTTCTTTGTTATAGGTGCTTGATCAGTTTCCTGAAAATGTTATAGTCTGAGAAAATGTTTACTGAAATTGTTGTAGTCTAGAAAAACAGTTATCTGAAACTGTTAGGAGTTGGTAATTGTGGGCAACTGTTGTAGTCTTGTATGTAGATATAAGTAAAGGATGGTTATTGGGGGGGAACAGATCATTCCATAACATGTTTACGCACAACCTAGATATGGGAAAGCATTGGTTTCATACTATTCTCCTCGTTTCAGATAATTCAGTACCTCCATTTGGTACTATTTTTTGCCATCAGTAAAAAAAACTAGTGTAAAGCTATTGAAAATTATATAACTTAAGAAGCCAAATCAGCTCATTAATCTCTTTTCAGCCTTAGCAGAGAAGACTGAAATATCCTTCTGATTTCGCCTGTTTTACTTGGGTTGAATAACCTCTGAGCAAAATTGAGGTTCATACATTACTAAATTATTAAATCTAGTTCTACATATCGTATTGTTTTCTGGTTTTGCACATGAGCTGTATTTCTAGTCTTGTATTTTTTTTATAAACTCTGAGATTTGGATTGCTGATCTGCTTCATACAAATATTCTTTGGCGAGAAATATTTTGGTGGTCTTGAAATCATGTATTGCAGAATGCACAGATATTTGGAGGAGGTTTGGAGTCTTACTGCAGCGGAGTGCTAAACTAATCATTCTTGGTAAAAGGATTCTATGATAGTAGGTTTTATTAGGACTTTGGAACTTGTCTGAAAAGTAAAAGTAGTTGAATGGAAATATTAGGCGCCATGTGGACTTAACAGTTTGTGCATACATGGCAAAACGTGGTCTGAAGCTAGTAGAAACTGCTGGTTCTACATCACTGTTCTTGATTCAGATAATTCAGTTTGTCATTACGTAACATTTGCACTAGTTGAAATTATGAGACCTAAGAGGAAAATCATTTTGTAACATATGCCGCTTAGTTCCTTGCACATTATACTGTTTCAGGTTTTGTCCTATTGATCTTGTTTGTTATTTGGTCTTCGGCCTAACTGACTCATTATTTCTGCTAATTCAGCTTATGATGTACTGCGACACCCAGATGTCAACGCAGAGTAGAGAAAGATCAGAGAAGGAGTCCTGTCAGTTCACCTCTTTAGATGTTTCGCCGCCTCAGACATGATGACAGCAGATCTGGACCCGCACTTTTGCATGTAGATAGATATAGGTTCAGAAAACTCAGCAGCTCTCAAGTTTCTTCTGCTAGCTAAAACTTGCTCCGTTCTCTTGACAGTACAGGCCGAACCTGTCTGTTTTGGCCTTGAGGTTTTATGATTCAGAACTGCTGAAAGCGTTGCGTCCAGTGGTTGTAGTAGTCCTCAGGGTGTCGTTCTTAAGCAATTCATTCATCTTTATGATGTAGTTGGTACTTGCAATGAGTTGATCTTGCATTTCTTTTGGATGATGTATGCACTTGGTATAAATGAAAAAAAAAATGCAATGGTTGTTACCAGAAATGAGTTGATGATCCTGTGTTTCTGTTAGGCTATGCACTTGTAGAAATGCAAGATATACTGGGTCATTGCCGTGAGCTGGTGATGGTGCTTGTAGTTGTGCTGTTTTGAGCTTTGGCTAAGGAGCATTAAAAGGAATTTATCTGTTGACGCTGAGCACCTGAGTTCTGAATGAGGCCACAGACGCGCTGTGTCACATCTGTACTGCAATTCCTCTGCAATATTACTCCAGTGCTCCTATAAGATTTGAACTTGATTGCAGAACCTTCCGTTCCTTTTTACTCCCTCTGTTCCTAAATACTCCTATACAACCGTACGTAGACAAATCTAAGACAAGAATTTTGAGATGGAGGGAGTACAAGTTCTTTTAGAGATTCAAATGGACTAGAACATATGGGTATATATAGACATATTTTAGAGTGTAGATTCGCTTATTTTGCTCCGTATGTAGTCGCTTGTTGGAATCTCTAGAAAGACTTAGAGCATCTCCAGCCGCACCCCCAACAGGCCCCTCGGGCGACTTTTTCCGCTCCAACGCCGAAAAAACGCCTCGGTCGCGCCCCCAGGACGCCGAAATCGGCCGGCTCGGCCCGTTTCTGGGCCCGGCGCACTGGGGGGCGCTCGGGGGCTCCGGCGCAAGGGAAAACCACGTCTGGCCCACACCGTCAGGCGAAAAGTCAATCCTATCTTCCAGATTCGCCTCCCACCCCCCGCGCGCTCGGCCGGCAACCGGCTGATCCCGGCGCCGCCCACCGCTCACCACCTATAGATTGCCCATTCCCCGCCGGAAAAAGAGCATAGGTTTCACCGAGGAAGCCTCTCCACCACCGGCTCGGCGATTTTTCCGGCGTTCCGGCCGCGGAGGGGCAGTGTAGCGACCAGTGCGCGCCCATCGCGCTCGCAAGGTGTTCGGCGATTTGCCTACCTCGGCAATGGACTCGGACAACGAGGAGGCGCTCGCCGTGCTGCTGGAGGAGGAAGCCGAGGCCGACGTTCAGGAAGAGGAACATCTCATGGTCCTCGCCGCCCTCGCCGGCCTGCTGGCGACAATGAAAAGCCGCGGCGAGGTGGCTCGGCAACGGGGCGGATCAAAGCAAAGAACCGGCATCGTCTCGAAGGCTACTGCATGCTCTACTCCGACTACTTCGCCGACGCTCCACTGCACGGCGACAAAGTATTTCAGCGCCGTTATCGGATGAGCCGAAAGCTTTTCCTCAGGATTGTGGATTCCATCCGGGAGTTCGACAGCTACTTCAAGTGCAAGAAGGATTGCACCGGCAAACTTGGATTCACGTCAATCCAGAAGTGCATGATAGCGATGAGGATGCTTGCATATGGAGCTCCCGGTGATTCACTCGACGACTATGGGCGCATGACCGAGTCCACCACCATTGAGTGTTTCTACAAGTTCTGTCGGACGGTGGTGGCAGTGTTTGGACCGCGATACTTGCGAACACCCAATGCGGAAGACACTGCTCGGATCCGAGCACAGAATGCAGCAAGTGGTTTTCCTGGGATGCTTGGAAGCATCGACTGCATGCATTGGAAATGAAAGAACTGCCCATTTGCTTGGTAGGGGATGTACAAAGGCGCCAAAGGCGGTTGCAGTGTGGTACTTGAGGCGGTGGCCACACAGGACCTCTGGATTTGGCACTCCTTCTTTGGTATGCCAGGAACTCACAATAAGATCAACGTGCTGCAGTGCTCCCCTGTGTTTGCCAAGCTTGTTGAAGGTCGTTCTCCTCCGGTGAACTTCGAGGTCAATGGGCGGCACTACAACAAGGGGTATTACCTAGCTGATGGCATCTATCCGATATGGTCTACATTTGTGAAGACTATCTCAAACGCTATGCCAGGAGGCAAGAAGTTCCACTTTGCCAAGGTGCAGGAGGCTTGCAGGAAGGATGTCGAGCGGGCATTTGGTGTGCTCCAATATTGATTTGCTTTTGTCCGGTACCCTGCTCAGATCTGGTCGAAAGATCAAATGTGGAAGATCATGACTTGCTGTGTCATCTTGCACAACATGATCATCAAGAGCGAGCAGGAAGAGCAAGTGTTTGACACTGAACCATACTACAGGCAGGGTCCTCTAGCCGAAGTTGATCACCAGCTACCTGCAACCTGGACTGCCTACCTCAGTATGCGTCAGGAGATCCGAGACCCACAGATGCATCGTCAACTGCAGCAGGATCTGGTGGAGTGCCTATGGAGGATCAAGGGCGACACCTAGCTCGACGTGTGATGAAATATGCATTTTTATTTGTTGAACTATATAATTTATATTGAACTATTTGTTGTTGCACTATTTTATTGAACTATTTGATTTTCTGTGGTGAACTATGTGATAAAGAAATTATTTATGTTGAGAATTCAACGCCGAACCACGTCGAATATGGCCCGTTTCTCGCTGAGATTGGGCCATTTTTCGTCGAAAGTGGGCCGAAAAGCGGCCAGGAATGGGCCGATATCGGCGCCTGGGGGCGACGGCTGGATGCGCAACCGCCCCCAGCGCCGATTCCACCGCCGGCTCGTCCCCAGGCGATGATTTTTATGCCTCCTGGGGGGCCAACGACGGGCGATGCTTTTATATTTGGGAATGGAGGGAGTACATGTCTGTGCTGCAGATTTTTCAATTCGTGTGTACTTCCTCCATCCAAAAAAACTTATCACTCACATGAATTATTTATTTGAAAAACAAATTTGAGACAAGTTTTTTCGGACGGAGGAACTACAACTACTAGAGGTTGCTTGGCTGATTGCTAGCTTTGTGCTCTTAAGTCCTTTTCCCTGATCTGTTTCTTGCCGAAATGAACACGTGTAAGTTGTTGGTCAAGAAACTGATGGTGGTCATGAAACAGCCACCCCACAATTAGGTTATTGTTATTTCTCAAGCATATTGATTTTTTTTCCATGATGATGATTATCCTGTCGGACTGTTGCATTGGTCAGAAAAATACTCAGTGTACATTATCTCTCTGTGCATGTTGATTTTCCAGGTATTACCATGAACTGGCTTCGGCTAGAAGACACAACCAGCTCCAGCGGGGGGCTCTTGGGCAGCAACCGTGAGCAAGTGCAGCGCTTGCACTTTTGCGGCGTTGAAGAGTAAGTGCAGAACTCGGGTGATGTCGGCGAGCAAGTTGTTTAATTGACAAAGAGCAGTGCCATCTCTCTGCACTAATAGAAATCAGGGCTTTGGTCCAGGCCGGGTAAGCTCATTAATCCTGGTTCACTCATGAATCGGAACCCATGAGGCATCGGTCCCGGTTTGTGAGGCCAGGTGGCCGGCCGGGCCTCGTGGGACATTGGTCCCGATTCCAGACACGAACCGGAACCAACGGGCCTCGCTCCTGACCCACAACTATTGGTCCTGGTTCGTGGTTGGAACCGGGACCAATGAGATGCCTATATGTATTCCGTTGCCCGCGAGCAGAGCAGTAGAGTGCCTTGTTTTCTTTTGGCCGGTCATGGGAGAGCTTTGTGGTGCTCTAGCTCACCTCCTATGCACATGAGGTGTTTGATGAACTTCCAGAGCCACACTTAAGCTTTCTTCTCTCGAAGCTGCTTGTCCAAACTTCATTTTTCTGAAGATTTGTCTAGGTTTGGCGGTCCGTCCTGTCCCGTCCCCGTCCTCACCGCCGTCGATCGCCCCCGCCAATCTCGTCGCCGGCACCACCGTGGTGAGCCTCTTCATCTTATCTTCTTTCTAAAAGAAAAAAGTTCTTACTTGTATGTTTTAGGTAGATACTTGTAAAATTTTCTTACTTTTGTTTTTTTGTTATTATATAGTGCGATGGTTTTGGTATCTGCCTCCGTCGGCCCTCGTCCCGTCTATGATTCAGATGTGGTATATATTATCTTTTATAACTATTTGGTTCAATTAGTGTTTATGACAATTATGTCGACCAACGTGACATAGATTTTTTTATCTAGGAGGTATGTGAACCGAAAATTCCAACCGACCCTATTGTCGAGAGGTTAAATTTAGTTGAAGAAGAAAACAATTACTTGAAGAAAAAATTGAAAAAAATTGAGGAGTAGAAGGTGATATTGGAGTTGCATTTTGCGGATGTCATCGATGATCACAAGATCAAGATGGAAGACAGCGAAGAAGAAATTGATGATGATGATGACAACTATGATGGAAGAAGAGGATGATGACAACTATGTGCCCCCTGAATACGGTGATGCTGCAATGGGGGAAGCTGAAGATCAAGAGGAACACTACTAGGGAAAACCTTATACACATCATCTTAGCAGTAGTGCTGGACAAAACAGTGCGCTACTGCTACTTAGTAGTAGCGTGTTTAAATAAACCACGCTGCTGCTACTACTTTAGCAGTAGCGCGTTCTAGAAAAACACGCTGCTGCTATGTTTGTACTGGGCGCAGATGGCTAGCACCACTTAGTAGTAGCGCGTATCTGCAACCATCGCTACTGCTACGTTCCATAGCACTAGCACGTATCTCGGAAACGCGCTACTACTTACTTACCTTATCCTCACCACGCGCCCGACCCTCTCACTCACTCTCGCCCGCGCTGAACCCGTCGTCTGCCGCCGCGCTGCTCCTCCACCGAGGTACTCCCTCCGTCCCTCCTCCTCCCTCCTCCCTCCTTCCCTCCCTCCTCCTCCCTCCACCTCCAGCCGCCCTCCTCCCACCGCCCCTCCCTCCTCCTCCTCCGGCCGCCCCCTCCCTCCTCCTCCGGCCGCCCCTCCCCCTCCTCCCCCGCCCCCTCCCTCCTCCGATCCCACCGGCCTCCTCCCCCTCCTCCTCTCTCCTTCCTCCTCCCTTCCCCTCCTCCCTCCACCTTTTTTTTCTGTTTTTACTATAGTTTTTTTACTATTGTATAATGTAGTTTTTTACTGTTTTTAGTAAGTGTTTAAAATAATTAGTAAGTAAATTAATAAAACTAGTTGAACTAGTTTATTTTTAGTAAGAACTAGTTGAATTAATAGAACTAATGTATTTTTAGTAAGAAAATTATATAACTAATTGAACTAGTTTATTTTTAGAAAGAACTAGTTTATTTTTATTTATAGTAAGTTTATTTTTATTTATAGTAAGTTTATTTTTAGTAAGACCTAGTTGAACATGTCACATTTGTTGTTATTTTTTTTAGTTTAAGCAATTATTCCCGCATCGACGTTGACGATGCCTATCCCGCATCCTCGTCGTCGATACCCGTCGTTCGCTAGGGTTTTAGTTGTATTAGTGATGTTATATGTATGATACTATTCAGGATGTATTAGATAACTTATAGGGTTTTTGTTTTTGCAGAAATTTAGGAGCGCCCCTCCTCCCCGCCGTCGTCCCCGTCACAGACCCCCTCCTACTTCGAGGTGAGACCAGCCAAATCTCCATGTCAATATGAGTCCTATAAGATATGATGTAGATAAAAACATGTATATCTTGTGTTGCTCAAATAGGATATGTGGTTGCCCAAGTGGCCGGTCATGTTTGCAGGTTACACCTCCGAGTGGCCTATGTTTTGCCGGAGTGTTGATTAATTTCCGTTCCGACAAATTTCAGGCGCTCGATATGTCCTTTTTTTTAACAAAGGTTATGCCAGAAATTTCCCTGAATTTTGGCATGACTTGTGCTAGAATATGTAGGAAATATCGAGTGGCCTGGATTTTCTAGAAAGATAATTAAACGATATTCCGGGTTGACTTTAAGTCTGTCGAGGCCGAAGAATCCCGACTGTTATCGTGGGGGTCGTTTCTCCTTCTTCTCCTTGTGCCAGACCTTTGTTATGCACTAGGGGAAGGAGGAGTAACGACCATCACCGACGGGCGCAAATGTCAGAGAGGAATCAGTGAGGGAGAGTCTCCACCATATATGAGAGGACGAAGAATCCCGACTGTTGTCGTGGGGGTCGCTTCTCCTTCGTTCCCGTGTGCTAGACATTTTGATGTAATGCACTTGGGAAGGAAAGGAGGAGCGACCATCACCAACGGTCGAATGTATACACCATGTGAGCTGAGAGTTTTCAAGAAAAGACTCGACAGACCGATAGTCAACCCGTGATGAATAATAATGATCTAATTTAGTTTTTATAGTACATATATTTAATTGTACAAGTTTAATCTTTGAATTATGAACATAGGAAATGTCGTACTCGGACGACGAAAGTCTCCCGGGGGAGTGCCGCTGGTGCAACGACGACCGAGGTCTGTGCGACAAGCCTCACCTGGACGAAGATCGGCGCTTCAGCATTAAGCTCCAGGAGACCTTCGATGTTGAAATGATACGCAACGACGACAAGTGTTTTTTTTGTAATTAAGCACGACTTCAACTATTTCAACGTGTAATTTTCATCTTTTACAATTCTACTAGCTTATCCCATGCCATGCAAGACGCTATGTCTTGGAGAGGATGGGTTTTGAAGACCAAGAAAATTTCGAAACAAAGAAAATACACCTAAGGACCCATCATGATATGGATTTTGAAGTAAATCTATACAATTCTCAGAGTGTAACCCATTTTGGTTGCGAAAATTAGGAAGCACTTTGCAAGATGTATGGTTTTTATGAGGATATGATTGTAACCATGGAGCTTGGTGATCCTGACATCGAGCAAGACAATATGGACATTTGGGTCCTTGTTGATACGCTTCCAATTCTACCGCTATGTGAGTTTCTCAAACATAGTTATTAACTAATTTACATTGTTTATTTCAAAATAGTTGACAACTTATTTCCATTGACAGCTTATTTTCATTCTTCAAACAATGTGCGGAAGATGGTAGACAAAACCCACTACACCGATGGCTCCGAATTAACTTATAAGGAGAAAAATCATCTGATCACATTTTGTACTGAACTTGATAATTACAATGTCTATTATGGAACTCCTCCACATTATGGTCAATACGTGCCACTAGTGCACGTGTTGAACCACGGTAACATCTATGGAGATGCCACGGTAAGATTTTTTACTATTACGACATCTGTGCATCCTTTGCATACTTCTAAAACTGAACTACATTGCTATCTACGAAGTTATTACTATGTTTTTCAACAGAAAATCCCGAAGGATTGTGTGCCTCATCTGATGTATCAGAATGGTCGCCTTGATGTTTTGAACATACAGCCAGGTCATCCTACGAATCTCACCTGTCCATATTGGATTTCTAAAACCAGTGAAGACATGAAAATCAAAGAATGGTAAAAATGTATGGACAGTCGTAAGGAAGTACTTGGAAGCAACATTGTGCGAAAGGCAAGAATTTGAGACAGGATAATCTCCATTCTCCATAATGGAGAGTCAGGGGCTATCTTGTTTTATGCTATTTTACCTAAGAGAATATAGTAGGTCTTAAGAGAATGTAGTAGGTCCTATGAGGTATAATGTTTATTATGTGGTACAATGTGTTAGAGTTGATGATGAGTAGTTGTGATTATGACTAGTGACCAACTTGCTATGTGATGTATCATTGATGAAAACGATGATCATGAGGAGGTGTTATATGACAATGATGTATTATGATGATAAGTTGTTAATGATATGATGATGATGATGATATTTATTATATCATTGGGTGAAAGAACCGCATATTAGTTTCAAGTGGATGTCCATCAACTTGAAACTAGTCCACGGTTCTTTCACCCCGTGATGTAATAACTCATTATGATGTAAAAACAATCTCTAAATTGCTGTTGTATGAAAACTTGTATAAAGGTGTATGAATACAACATGTGAAATAAAAAAGAAATAAAATACTGAATAATAGTAGTAGTGCGGGCTAGTAGAAGTGCTACTATTAATTACCAGTAGCGCTGCTTGGGGAAAGCGCTACTACTAAGTCGATATAGCAGTAGCGTGGGTTAACCCACGCTACTGCTAACCTTTAGCTGTAGCGCCGTACCAGTAGCGCTCCCACCCGCACTACTGATAGGCCTAAAACCCGCGATGCTGCTAGGCTTTTCCCTAGTAGTGGAACCAGATGATGTGCCCGATGATGATCTTCGCCGGGTCATTGTTGATGCAAAGAGACAGTGTGAAAGTGAAAAGGAGAAGTTGAAGTTCGATCGCATGTTAGAGGATCACAAAAAGGTTGTACCCCAATTGTGAAGATGGCAACACAAAGCTCGGTACCACACTGGAATTGCTGCAGTGGAAGACAGAGAATGGTGTATGTTGGGGATATACCCCGCGGTATGACCCGGCCGGAGTTATGACCCGGCTGGGACTTGGTATTTCATTGGTAAACCGCCCGAGGATTGACAACTTACTAATGACCCGACCGAGCCTGGTGACCCATTGGTAAGCCGGAAGACAGTGGTAAGCGGGCAGACAATTATGACCCAGCAGACAGCTATGACCCGGTAGACAGAGTCACCTGAGGTTAACAAGCCCGAGACGTTAAGAAGCCCAAGACGTTAAGAAGCCCATGGTGAGACGTCAGAATATGTTAAATCCCAATCCGAGTTGGACTCTACATGTAACCCGCCCCTTCAACTTATATAAGGAGGGGAAGGGCACCCCAAGAGGGAGAGGTTGAATAATCTTGAAGGCTAGACACAACGAGAGGAGAGCCGGCTTATACGGCAACTCCCTTGTGATGATAATGAGACCTAGACACAAACAACATGTAGGGTTGTTACCGGATGATATTTCCCGGGGCCCGAAGCTGTCTAAACCCTTGTCTTGTGTTGCGTTTCTCGATTCCGATCAACCCCTCTCAAGCTACCACATAGATGCATTGGCCTCACGACTAATTCCTCACACTAAGACATCTGCCGTGACAATTCCACGACAATTGGCGCCCACCATGGGCCTGCGCACGATGGTGTTAAGTTCTTGGAGGGATCTCTCCTAGGGATCGAGGGGCTCGCAACTTTTCGGATGAAGAAAAGCTGGTTTGAAAGGATTTGCACCAGTGTCAAGTTCGTCGGTCCAGATTTGAAGATTTGTGAGATTTAAGGTTCAAAGGAATTAGGGTTGCGAGCTGTTCCGCTGCCGTTTTATTGAAAAGTCGCTGAGACCGATGGAATTCTGATCAGGCGCATCAACGTCCAATTGGTTCAAGTACTTGTCCAGATTTATTCTGTCGGCGGCTTAAGTTGTTTTTGCCAAAGTCGAGCACGACCCGGAGGATTCAACACTGCCTGTCCGACCTCGCTTTCCCCTGCCGCGGCTCCGCCGCTGCCAGGGCCGTCCTCGGCCTCCCTCCGTTGAGCTGTTGAGCCACTGGCCTCTGTTGAGCCGCCACCGGTCTCTGTCGAGCCGCCCTCCGTTGCTGTGGTCCGCGGTCCTGCAGCAAGCCGTCATCGCCCGGACCTCATCTGGCTCGTTCCGCGAGTGGCCTGGCCGGCCCGTCAACCCGCCATCAAACCCGCCCCGGTCTCGGTCACCTCGGCCTCACACCTGCTGGACTGGGCCTCTGACACAACTTGAACCCGCCGTTGAAGCTGCGCTGGCCTCGGTCGCCTTGGCCTTGCTTCTCCGCTATCAAGCCGCCGTACTACTTCTGTGCGGCCTCAGCTTTGAAGCGCCGCTGGTACAACTTTGAGTCGCCGGCCGCTCCATCAGTTCCGAGCCACCGCGGCCTGATCTTGAGCCGCCGCCGCAATCCGCACTACGTCTCCTACCAGGTCACCGCGCCCCTGCATGATGGCCTCCTCCATGGGCGCGCCCCCGAGCCTGTCCAAGTCCACTTCACCGAGTTACCGCTGCCGCTGCAGCCTCCAAATCACTGCTGGTTCTCGTTTCATCCATCGCCGAGCGAGCCGCTTCTAGGTTGCCTCGCGCCGCTCGCCATAACCCGGTCTTTACCGTCGCGGCTGCACTTCCTGAAGCTGATTCGCCGCCTCTATTTTGAGCCGGCCTCTGCCGTCGCTGCTTCACCTCGGATTCGCCGCCGCGGGACCTCCTCCGGCTCGCCCCATGAGTGGCCCGGCTGGCCCGTCAACCCGCCGTGAAGCGCCCTACTTCGCTGCCGCCGCGGCCTTGACTGCACCGGCAAGCTGCCCCCGCCGTGTTGGCCTCCAGCGCCACCCCGTGCCGGCTTCACCTCAGATTTGCCAGGCCGTTGCGGCCGGGTCTCAGCACTTTGTTTGGCCCATGACCGCGATTCCTCCTTGCACCGTCTGGCCGCCGCTGTTGCCTCACGCCTTGAGCCGGCCTTCCAAGCCGCTTTGCCAGTTGGCCGCCTCAAGCACTGCCGGTCCGCCGTTTTGCCTCTGCTCATCCGGCCGCCAAGCCGCCCGACTCCTATCGCCTTTTTCTGCCGCCCAAGCTGACTTTGGCCGCATCGAGCTGACCCTCTGTCGCCACATGATACGTCTCCAACGTATCTATAATTTTTGATTACTCCATGCTACTTTATCTACTGTTTTGGACTATATTGGGATTTATTTTCCACTTTTATATTATTTTTGGGACTAACCTATTAACCGGAGGCCCAGCCCAGAATTGCTGTTTTTTGCCTATTTCGGTATTTCGAGGAAACAAAATATCAAACGGAGTCCAAACGGAATGAAACCTTCGAGAACGTGATCTTCTCATCGAACGTGATCCAGGAGACTTGGACCCTACTCCAAGAAGTTTCCGGGGAGGTCACGAGGGTGGAGGGCGCCCCCTGGGCGCGCCCCCAGCCTCGTGGGCCCCTCGGAGCTCCACTGACGTGCTCCTTCCTCCTATATATACCTACGTACCCCCATTAGACCAGAGACGGAGCCAAAAACCTAATTCCACCACCGCAACTTCCTGTATCCACGAGATCCCATCTTGGGGCCTGTTCCGGAGCTCCGCCGGAGAGGGCATCCATCACGGAGGGCTTCTACATCGACACCATAGCCCTTCCGATGAAGTGTGAGTAGTTTACTTCAGACCTTTGGGTCCATAGCTAGTAGCTAGATGGCTTCTTCTCTCTTTTTGGATCTCAATACAATGTTCTCCCCCTCTCTCTGGAGATCTATTCAATGTAATCTTCTTTTTGCAGTGTGTTTGTTGAGACCGATGAATTGTGGGTTTATGATCCAACTTATCTATGAATAATATTTGAATCTTCTATGAATTCTTTTATGTATGATTGATTTATCTTTGCAAGTCTCTTCGAATTATCCGTTTGGTTTGGCCAACTAGATTGGTAGTTCTTGCAATGGGAGAAGTGTTTAGCTTTGGGTTCAATCTTGCGGTGTCCTTACTCAGTGACAGAAAGAGTTGCAAGGCACGTATTGTATTGTTGCCATCGAGGATAACAAGATGGGGTATTTATCATATTGCATGAATTTATTCCTCTACATCATGTCATCTTGCTTAAGGCGTTACTCTGTTTTTAACTTAATACTCTAGATGCATGCTGGATAGCGGTCGATGAGTGGAGTAATAGTAGTAGATGCAGGCAGGAGTCGGTCTACTTGTCACGGACGTGATGCCTATATACATGATCATACCTAGATAACCTCATAACTATGCTCAATTCTATCAATTGCTCAACAGTAATTTGTTCACCCCCCGTAGAATATCTATGCTCTTGGGAGAAGGCACTAGTGAAACCTATGGCCCCCGGGTCTATTCTCATCATATCAATCTCCATTACTTTATTTTACTTATTTTGCTTTTACTTTTTACTTTGCATATTTATACCAAAAATACCAAAAATATTATCTCTATCAGATCTCACTCTCGTAAGTGACCGTGAAGGGATTGACAACCCCTAAGCGTTGGTTGCGAGTTGCTACCGTTTTGTGCAGGTACGAGGGACTTGCGCGTGACCCCCTACTGGATTGATACCTTGGTTCTCAAAAACTGAGGGAAATACTTACGCTACTGTGCTGCATCACCCCCTCCTCTTCGGGGAAAACCAACGCTAGCTCGAGACGTAGCAAGAAGGATTTCTTGCGCCGTTGCCGGGGAGGCCTACGCCAAGTCAAGTCAAGATTTACTCTCCCATGAACGAGCAATTTCTGGCACCGTTGCCGGGGAGGCCTACGCCAAGTCAAGTCAAGATTTACTCTCCCGTCAACGAGCCATTTCTGGCGCCGTTGCCGGGGAGGCCTACGTAAAAGTCAACATACCAAGTACCCATCACGATCTCTATCTCTCGCATTACATTATTTGCCATTTGCCTCTCGTTTTCCTCTCCCCCACTTCACCCTTGCCGTTTTATTCGCCCTCTCTTTCCCTTTGCCTTTTGTTTGCTCATGTGTTAGTTTGCTTACCTATCGCTATGTCGAATTCCTTATCCCCTCCTATGTCTCCCGAGTTTGAAGTTCTTCACTTCAAGCAACGGCAAGGAGAAAACTTAAAAGATGCTTGGTATAGGATGATGGAATCTTATCGTAAGTGCACCCTAGAGGTGAACTTTAGAATTCTTCTTCGCAATTTTTATGTTGGGTTAAACATGACGCATAGACAACTCTTGGATTGCATGGCCAAGGGAAATTTCATTAATATTGATCCCGGTATTGCGCATGATATTATAGAGGGAATAGTGGGAACATCACCCCAAAAGGGAGGATCTCATCCTACCAAGGAAGAAACCCAAGTGTTTGAGAAGATTTGCGAAGTAACAAAGATTTTACAAAAGTCTCTTGAGCCTCTTAAAAATATTAGCGGAAATCTTAACCGTATGAATATGTTGATTACTCTTTGCAACAAACGGTTGGATTCTTTAGATCTAAAATTTCCGAGTATGAAGGGAACAGGGAAGAACCCCCCGGATTCGAGCATGACTCCGCTAAAAAGTTGAAAATTAAAGATGGCAATACCTAGATCTATCCTTGCTTTTATGCCTAGCTAGGGGCGTTAAACGATAGCGCTTGTTGGGAGGCAACCCAATTTTATTTTATGTTTTTTGTTTTTGGTTCTGTTTAGGAATAAATAATCCATCTAGATTCTGTTTAGATGTGGTTTTATCTTTTAATTAGTGTTTGTGCCAAGTTAAACCTATTAGATCTTCTTGGAAGATAGTTATTTGATCTTCCTGTAATTTCCAGAATCTTTGCGCTCAGTGCCCGAATTGTCAAAAATCACCAGAACGTGATAAAATAGTGATTCCAATTGCTGCTGATCAAAAAACAAATTGCCCAGGCCGTCTAATTTTGGTAGAATTTTTTGGGTTCCAGAATTTTGCGTTAGTAACAGATTACTACAGACTGTTCTGTTTTTGACAGATTCTGTTTTGCGTGTGTTGTTTGCTTATTTTGACGAATCTATGGCTAGTAAAATAGTTTATAAACCATAGAGAAGTTGGAATACAGTAGGTTTAACACCAATACAAATAAAGAACAAGTTCACTACAGTACCTTAAAGTAGTCTTTTGTTTTCTTTCTCTAACGGAGCTCACGAGATTTCTATTGAGTTTTGTGTTGTGAAGTTTTCAAGTTTTGGGTGAATTCTTTTGATGGATTATGGAACAAGGAGTGGCAAGAGCCTAAGCTTTGGGATGCCCATGGCACCCCCAAGATAATCCAAGGACACCAAAAATTCAAAGCTTGGGGATGCCCCGGAAGGCATCTCCTCTTTCGTCCACTTCCATCGGTAATTTACTTGGAGCTATATTTTTATTCACCACATGATATGTGTTTTGCTTGGAGCGTCTTGTATTATTTGTGTCTTTGCTTGTTAGTCTACCACAATCATCCTTTCTGTACACACCTTTTCAGAGAGCCATGTATGAATTGAAATTTGTTAGAATACTCTATGTGCTTCACTTATATCTTTTGAGCTTGATAGTTTACCCTATGTGCTTCACTTATATCTTTTTGAGCATGATAATTTTTGCTCTAGTGCTTCACTTAGATCTTTTAGAGCACGGTGGTGGATTGTTTTAAAGAAACTTGATCTCTCATGCTTCACTTAGATTATTTTGAGAGTCGTTAATAGCATGGTAATTTGCTTAATGTTAATATACTTGGTATTCAAGATATGTGAAACTTTCTTTTTAGTGGGTTGAATACTAAGATAAGTTTGATGCTTGATAATTGTTTTGAGATATGGAGGTGATAATATCATAGTCGTGCTAGTTGAGTAGTTGTGAATTTGAGAAATACTTGTGTTGAAGTTAGCAAGTCCCGTAGCATGCACGTATGGTTAAAGTTGTGTAACAAATTTGAAGCATGAAGTGTACCTGGCTTGTGCATCCTTATGAGTGGCGGTCGGGGAAGAGCGATGGTCTTTTCCTACCAATCTATCCCCCTAGGAGCATGCGCGTAGTACTTGATTTTTGATGACTTCTAAATTTTTGCAATAAGTATATGAGTTCATTTGACTAATGTTGAGTCCATGGATTATACGCACTTTTACCTTTCCGCCATTTGCTAGCCTCTTCGGTACCGTGCATTGCCCTTTCTCACATTGAGAGTTGGTGCAAACTTCGCCGGTGCATCCAAACCCCGTGATATGATACGCTCTTTCACACATAAACCTCTCTATATCTTCCTCAAAACAGCCACCATACCTACCTATCATGGCATTTCCATAGCCATTCCGAGATATATTGCCATGCAACTTCCATCATCATCATCATCATCATCATGACATGCTTACTTTTGTCATATTGCCATTGCATGATCTTGTAGTTGACATCGTATTTGTGGCAAAGCCACCATGCATTATTTTTCATACATGTCACTCTTGATTCATTGCACCATCCCGGTACACCGCCGGAGGCATTCATATAGAGTCATATCTTGTTCTAGTATCGAGTTGTAATCATTATGTTGTAATCAATAGATGTGTGATGATCATCATTATTAGAGCATTGCCCAATCAAAAAAAAAGAAGAGAAAGGCCAAAAAGAAAAAAAGAAAGGCCCAAAAAAGGGAGAAAATAAAAAGGGCAATGCTACTATCTCTTTTTCCACACTTGTGCTTCAAAGTAGCACCTTGTTCTTCATGTAGTGAGTCTCATATATTGTGCTTCAAAGTAGCACCATGCTTTTCATATAGTGAGTCTCATAAGTTGTCTTGTTCATACTAGTGGGAATTTTTCATTATAGAACTTGGCTTGTATATTCCAACGATGGGCTTCCTCAAAATGCCCTAGGTCTTCATGAGCAAGCAAGTTGGATGCACACTCACTAGTTTTCTTTTGTTGAGCATTCTTAGCTCTAGTGCATTCGTTGCATGGCAATCCCTACTCCTTGCATTAACATCAATTGATGGGCATCTCCATAGCTCATTGATTAGCCTCGTTGATGTGAGACTTTCTCCTTTTTTGTCTTCTCCACACAATCCCCATCATCATATTCTATACCACCCATAGTGCTATGTCCATGGCTCGTGCTCATGTATTGCGTGAAGGTTGAAAAAGTTTGAGATTATTTGAGTATGAAACAATTGCTTGGCTTGTCATCGGGGGTATAGAAGTTGGGAACATCTTTGTGTGACGAAAATGAAGCATAGCCTAACTATATGATTTTGTAGGGATGAACTTCCTTTGGCCATGTTATTTTGAGATGACATAATTGTTTAATTAGTATGCTTGAAGTATTATCATTTTTATGTCAATATGAACTTTTGTCTTGAACCTTTCGGATCTGAATATTCATACCATGATTAAGAAGATTTACATTGAAATTATGCTAAAGTATCACTCCGCATCAAAAATTCTCTTTTTATCATTTACCTACTCGAGGACGAGCAGGAATTAAGCTTGGGGATGCCTGATACATCTCCAACGTATCTATAATTTTTGATTGCTCCATGCTACTTTATCTACTGTTTTGGACTATATTGGGCTTTATTTTCCACTTTTATATTATTTTTGGGACTAACCTATTAACCGGAGGCCCAGCCCAGAATTGCTGTTTTTTTGCCTATTTCAGTATTTCGAGGAAACAGAATATCAAACGGAGTCCAAACGGAATGAAACCTTCGGGAATGTGATCTTCTCACCGAACGTGATCCAGGAGACTTGGACCCTACTCCAAGAAGTTTCCGGGGAGGTCACGAGGGTGGAGGGCGCGCCCCCTGCCTCGTGGGCCCCTCGGAGCTCCACCGACGTGCTCCTTCCTCCTATATATACCTACGTACCCCCATTAGACCAGAGACGGAGCCAAAAACCTAATTCCACCGCCGCAACTTCCTGTATCCACGAGATCCCATCTTGGGGCCTATTCCAGAGCTCCGCCGAAGAGGGCATCCATCACAGAGGGCTTCTACATCGACACCATAGCCCTTCCGATGAAGTGTGAGTAGTTTACTTCAGACCTTCGGGTCCATAGCTATTAGCTAGATGGCTTCTTCTCTCTTTTTGGATCTCAATACAATGTTCTCCCCCTCTCTCGTGGAGATCTATTCGATGTAATCTTCTTTTTGTGGTGTGTTTGTTGAGACCGATGAATTGTGGGTTTATGATCCAACTTATCTATGAATAATATTTGAATCTTCTCTGAATTCTTTTATGTATGATTGAGTTATCTTTGCAAGTCTCTTTGAATTATCCGTTTGGTTTGGCCAACTAGATTGGTAGTTCTTGCAATGGGAGAAGTGTTTAGCTTTGGGTTCAATCTTGCGGTGTCCTTACTCAATGACAGAAAGAGTTGCAAGGCACGTATTGTATTGTTGCCATCGAGGATAACAAGATGGGGTATTTATCATATTGCATGAATTTATTCCTCTACATCATGTCATCTTTCTTAAGGCGTTACTCTGTTTTTAACTTAATACTCTAGATGCATGCTGGATAGCGGTCGATGAGTGGAGTAATAGTAGTAGATGCAGGCAGGAGTCGGTCTACTTGTCACGGACGTGATGCCTATATACATGATCATACCTAGATAACCTCATAACTATGCTCAATTCTATCAATTGCTCAACAGTAATTTGTTCACCCACCGTAGAATATCTATGCTCTTGAGAGAAGGCACTAGTGAAACCTATGGCCCCCGGGTCTATTCTCATCATATCAATCTCCATTACTTTATTTTACTTGTTTTGCTTTTACTTTTTTACTTTGCATCTTTATACCAAAAATACCAAAAATATTATCTCTATCAGATCTCACTCTCGTAAGTGACCGTGAAGGGATTGACAACCCCTAAGTGTTGGTTGCGAGTTACCGTTTTGTGCAGGTACGAGGGACTTGCACGTGACCTCCTACTGGATTGATACCTTGGTTCTCAAAAACTGAGGGAAATACTTACGCTACTGTGCTGCATCACCCCCTCCTCTACGGGGAAAACCAACCTAGCTCGAGACGTAGCACCACACTTGGCTTTAATACAACGTCGTTGAACTGCTTCACCTCCCCGGTGAGCCGCCGCGCCGGCCGTACCTGAACCTGCCGCTGCCGTTGTGGCTCCACCTCCATCTGTGAGCCGGCCCGCCCTGACGAGTCGCTGGCCACACCTTCGCTGTCCCGCTCTTCTAAGTCGGCCTTGCGCCGCACCACTCCAAGCCACCGTGCTACCTCACCTCGCTTCACTAGCATTTTCTCGGGTCAGATACGGCTCATTCCATCGGCTACCTCTGCTGACCCGTTGGCAGTTGACCCTGTTGGGGAACGTAGCAGAAATTCAAAATTTTCCTACGAGTCACCAAGATCTATCTATGGAGAAACTAGCAACGAGAGAGAGGAGAGTGCATCTACATACCCTTGTAGATCGCTAAGCAGAAGCGTTCAAGTGAACGGGTTGATGGAGTCGTACTCGCCGTGATCCAAATCACCGATGACCAAGTGCCGAACGGACGGCACCTCCGTGTTCAACACACGTACAGCCCGGTGACGTCTCCCATGCCTTGATCCAGCAAGGAGAGAGGGAGAGGTTGAGGAAGACTCCATCCAGCAGCAGCAGGACGGCGTGGTGGTGGTGGAGGAGCGTGGCAATCCTGCAGGGCTTCGCCAAGCACTGCGGGAGAGGAGGAAGGAGAGATGTAGGGCTGCACCATAGAGAGGTCCAAACTCCTGTGTTGGCAGCCCCAAATACCTCAACTATATATAGGGGAGAGGGAGGGGGCTGCGCCCCCTCTAGGGTTCCCACCCAAGGGGTGCGGCAGCCCCCAGATCCCATCTGGGTGGCGGCCAGGTGGAGGGGAGAGGGAGGCGCACCAGGCATGGGCCCTAAGGCCCATCTGCCCTTAGGGTTTGCCCCCCCTCCTCCCCTTAGGCGCCTTGGGCCCTTGTGGGGGGCGCACCAGCCCACCTGGGGCTGGTTCCCTCCCACACTTGGCCCATGCAGCCCTTCGGGGCTGGTGGCCCCACTTGGTGGACCCCTGGACCCCTCCGGTGGTCCCGGTACACTACCGGTGATGCCTAGAACACTTCCGGTGGCCAAAACCATACTTCCTATATATAAATCTTTACCTCCGGACCATTCCGGAACTCCTCGTTTCGTCCGGGATCTCATCCGGGACTCCAAACAACATTCGGTAACCACATACAAACTTCCTTTATAACCCTAGAGTCATCGAACCTTAAGTGTGTAGACCCTACGGGTTCGGGAAGCATGCAGACATGGCCGAGACGTTCTCCAGTCAATAACCAACAGTAGGATCTGGATACCCATGTTGGTTCCCACATGTTCCACGATGATCTCATCGGATCAACCACGATGTCAAGGATTCAAACAATCCCGTATACAATTCCCTTTGTCTAGCGGTATTGTACTTGCCCGAGATTCGATCGTCGGTATCCCGATACCTTGTTCAATCTCGTTACCGGCAAGTCTCTTTACTCGTTCCGTAACACATCATCCCATGATCAACTCCTTGATCACATTGTGCACATTATGATGATGTCTTACCGAGTGGGCCCAGAGATACTTCTCCGTCACACGGAGTGACAAATCCCAGTCTCGATTCGTGCCAACCCAACAGACACTTTCGGAGATACCTGTAGTGCACCTTTATAGCCACCCAGTTATGTTGTGACGTTTGGCACACCCAAAGTATTCCTACGGTATCCGGGAGTTGCACAATCTCATGGTCTAAGGAAACGATACTTGACATTAGAAAAGCTTTAGCATATGAACTACACGATCTAGTGCTATGCTTAGGATTGGGTCTTGTCCATCACATCATTCTTCTAATGATGTGATCCCGTTATCAATGACATCCAATGTCCATGGTCAGGAAACCATAACCATCTATTGATCAACGAGCTAGTCAACTAGAGGCTTACTAGGGACATGGTGTTGCCTATGTATCCACACATGTATCTGAGTTTCCTATCAATACAATTCTAGCATGGATAATAAACGATTATCATGAACATGGAAATATAATAATAACCTATTTATTATTGCCTCTAGGGCATGTTTCCAACAGTCTCCCACTTGCACTAGAGTCAATAATCTAGTTCACATCGCCATGTGATTAACACTCACAGGTCACATCGCTATGTGACCAACATTCAAAGAGTTTACTAGCGTCAATAATCTAGTTCACATCACTATGTGATTAACACTCAATGAGTTCTTGGTTTGATCATGTTATGTCTGTGAGAGAGGTTTTAGTCAACGGGTCTGCAACATTCAGATCCGTATGTACTTTGCAAATCTCTATGTCATCTTGTAGATGTCGCTACTATGCTATATTTCAAACAACTGTTCTACTATATGAATCCGGTTTACTCTACTCAGAGCTATCCGGATAGGTGTTAAGCTTGCATCGATGTAACTCTTTACATCGAACTCTTTATCACCTCCATAACCGAGAAACATATCCTTATTCCTCTAAGGATAATTTTGATCGCTATCTGGTGACCTACTCCTAGATCACCTTTGTACCCTCTAGCCAGACATGTAGTAAGGCACATATCAGGTGCAGTACTCAGCATGGCATACTGTATAGAGCCTATGACAAAAGCATAGGGGACGACCTTCATCCTTCCTCTTTCTTCTGCC